>NC_056523.1:75039296-75314541 GCF_019175285.1 Sceloporus undulatus | reverse complement strand
ATGGGTACCATAGTTTTAAACTTTTGGAGGGTAGCCTGTTGACGGAGGCTACTATTTTATGGGATACTAGAATAAAATATGAAAATATGGATCCCAAACACTTTGTAATCCAGTAGAATTCAGTACTAGAGAGTACTACAAGATATTAAATTAATTTGGCAGGGATGGTTGACCAACATATATGATATCTGCTGAGGCTGATAAGACTTCTTTAGGAATACAAATCTGAGCTCACATGTGCTTTACTCAGAGACAACTGTCGTAATACCTGCAGTAAACCAGTTTAGAATTTTGTCATGATGCTAATTTCAGAAAATGAATTGATTGACAGGTGCAGCCCCCGGGATCTCCCCACTCCCATTCAGCTCTACAGAGCAACTGAAAACAAAATGCTTCTTGCGCCATACATGTTTCCCACCACCACAAAAAACACACATTTGTCAAGTAGTGAGCAGAAAGCCCTGGTAGGGATGCATGAGGAGAAACAAGGAGTGGGTTGATGAAAATATAGATTGGAGCTGAGATAGTAATTCTAATAAGGAGGCACAGTTTGTTCATTTTCAGAATCCCTCCCCCATTATCTAACATTCACAGAAAAAACTTGATCAATACAGCCCTCAGGGGTTGAATAATGATCCTGATTTTTGCCACCTGCTTACCTGTGCAGATCCCAATTTAAACTCTCCTCTTGCTTGCAAGCAGCTTATTTATAGCAGGTGACATTTCCTTCAGTAAGATGTTGCTACTTACACCTGAGGGAGTGAAAGTCTTGCATTTCTAAAATCAGCCCTGCTCCCCCTCCACTGCCACATCAGGCCTTCCCCTGACAGGTGCCAATTATGGCATCGCACCACTACAGACACAAGTAAAGGAGCAAGCCTCCCACTCTGCAGTTTGTCTCAGATGACAGAGCCTGACGATATAATTGGAGTGATGTTGTGGAGAAGAGCAGCAAAATAAAAAGAAAGGAATTTAATCCTACAGGTGTGTAAAGGGGAGAGGTTGGAGAGGGAGGAAAGCGGAGAAGCAGCACTAGGTATTGTGTCTCAGCACTGCATGATGGGCACCGGCCACCTCTGAAGGAGGCTAGCTCAGTTGTAACTGTAAGGACAACAAGATGAAGTGTTACTGGCACTAAACTAGAATTAGGTTTGCTTGATAAAGTCTCACAATTCAGTGCCCCAGAATTCCCTTACCTTCTGAAAGCCATCTCATTTCAAGACTTGCCAGCTTGTGTTGGACAGGATCCAAGGTAGACAGGAATACAGGGAGCTTCCTTACACCTTAGTCAGCCTTTTGGTACAACTGGCCCAGGAATGCCAACTCTGACTGGCAGCAATGGCTCTCAAGGGATTCAGGTGGGATTCTTACTCACATCTGCCTGGTGGTCTCACATCCAAATACTAATCATGCTCAACCTCACTTAAGCTTCTGAAATCAGACAAGATGTTCAATATTGTGTGTGTGTGTGTGGCTTACAAGATATATGGAACAGTTTTCTCGGGGATTTTGAGCCTTATCATAGAGTTGGAAGAGACCACTGTCATCCAGTCTAATCCCCTACCATGCAGGAAGACACAATAAAAGCATTCCCAACAACTTCCTAATATTTAAGTAGAATCTCTTTTCCTGTAGTTTGAATCCATTGCTCTGCATCCTAGTCTCTGGAGCTACAGAAAACAGGATTGCTTCATCCTCAATACAGTGGGCCCTTGGCATCTGCTGGGGTTTGGTTCCAGGACCCCCCCCCATGGACAGCAAAAGGTGTGGATGCTCAAGTCCCATTAAATGCAATGGCATAGTAAGTTGGTGTCCATTATATAAAATGGCAAAGTCAGGGTTTCCTTTTTGGAATTTATATATATGAACATTTTCAAGCCATAGATGCTTGAATCCATGAATTAAAAAACTTGTGAACAGAGAGGGCTGACAGTATAACATCCCCTCAAATATTCAAACATGACTATCACGTCTCCTCTTACCCTTCTCTTCCTCACACATACCCAGCTTCCTAAACCACTATTCATAGGGCATGGTTCCCAGACCTTTTACTATTTTGTTCACCCTCCTCTGGATACCCTACAGAAATAAAATAACTTCTTATTTAAAATATCTGCCCACTGAATGTGAAGAGGTACAAAATTGCCTATTCCAGGATAACATAGCTAGGCCCCGGTCCCCTTTGGTCAGGAAATCTGGGCCCCTTTGGTGGAGCAATGGAATTCTAGTGAATTTAAAGCTGGCTCTAATTGTACTCCTTGAATCCTCTCAATTCTAGGCCTTTAGAGCTGTTACTGCCCATGGAAACACTGCTGATAGTATGTTCCTACTGTGTCCTCAGGGTGGAGAGAGAGCCCTTATCCAACTGCTCTCTGCCAATGGGGGGAATACCTCTGTCTCATCTTAACTACCCAGACCTGGGGGTTAGGATTGCTCAGCCAGCTTTGAAAAGAGAACATTTTAATCTTGAGCATTCTCCTCCTCCAGCTTCTCTAATGGTGAGTACCTCTATGGGCACAGGCCATACCTGGGTTTCCTTTTCTTCAGAGGAAAGGAGACTGGAGATATTTTGGGTAAGATCCAGCATTTTGTGAAAGATCCAGCTATGGAAGATCAATCAGCAATCTCCCTAACAGAAGGCACACCTAACAATTCAGTCACCACCTCTTCAGGCAGTCTCACTAATCCTTTTGGCTTCACTAGCCCTGTCCCATACAAACAGCGAATCTTAAAACAATGCTCATACCACTAAAGGAGCCCTGGTGGCGCAGTGGTTAAATGCCTGTACTGCAGCCACTCACTCAAAACCACAAGGTTGCGAGTTCAAGACCAGCAAAAGGGCCCAAGCTCGACTCAGGCTTGCATCCTTCCGAGGTCACTAAAATGAATACCCAGACTGTCGGGGGCAAATTAGCTTACTTGCTAATTAGCTTACTTGCTGTTCACCACTATGATCTTTGGAATAGCGGTATATAAATAAAACAAAAACAAACAAAAAACAAAAATGCAAATGATTTCCAAGTACACAGAAGTCTGATTTCCTGCCATAAAAAAAGCATACCATTTGTGTGTTAAATGTGAGCTCTCCCAAAATATGGAAAGTTTTGGAGCAGGACAGGAACTTCTTACATTTGCTCCTTCTTGGAACTAAAGGGAATAAAAAGACAACTGCCCAAATTCTAACTTAGAACAGTTTACATTTGCTACAATTCTTTCCCCTAGAATAGCCTTCAAAGAGAAGAAGGACATGCTTTTTAAAGATGTAGTGATTCAAACTTTGTTTACTCCTAGCATCGCTAAAAATCATACAGATCTATGACTCTCCAGCTGTGAATTTAGCATTGCCAACTGGGAAAACTAGCCAGGAAGGACTAAGCAAAAATGTTAGTTTTCCTCTGCACACACAATCTGCAAGTATGGAAGACAGCTGATTTCTGAAATTTAGCTCTCTTCCACCCATCTGTATTTAGGTGATCCTTGGGGTTGACAAGGGAGATTATCGCATTGGCTTCACTACTGGGATAGACCCAGGATGTAACTTTCTTAAGGCAGATCTTATCACATTCACTCATCGCCAGGCAGCATGCAGCCCATATGCAACCTGGGCTTCTCTCACAGCTTTTCAAGAACGGGCTGCATATTGCCCAGCAATGGGTGAATATGATAAGATTCACTTAAGAAAGTTACATTGCATTCAGCAATGCATTATACCTTGTAACAATTAGTCTGACTTCTCTCCTGACAACACTGACCTTAATGAAACAATGTGGTGTGCTGCCCCTGAACCAAGCAGCATTTTATTTTACTGTCAGTATAAAAAGGCCACAGCCCATGCCACTACCAACACATATCCCCGAGTCCTTTTTGTTTGCACAACATGAAATCAAAGGAAGTGAAAGCACCGTAGACAGAATCTGAATAGGTAATCTCTACAGAGTAGTTTGGACTGATTTCAGGAATTTGGATCATCACGTTTTTAAAATTATAATCTATGAACCTTAACAGATATTAATCCATTGACTGAACTGATTTAAGTACTCATTTATAGGAACTGGCCTTTTCTTTCATGATCTGCCCACCACACATAGTCTTTAATATTAGATGTGAGAAGTAAATCTTGTGAGAAGAAGCTATCAGTCTAGGTGAGAACACTTCTCTCTTTCCACTACAAAACATATTTTTACACTCATTTTGAGCATAAGAAAGAGCAAATGTCAATCTTATTTTAAAATAAGAGCTTGGACATGCTAGCTAGGGAACTGTGGAAATGCTAGTCCAAATTATTTTAAAATTATTTTAAAACCTTCTCAAATTATTTTAAAATGCACATATTTACATTTTTGTTTATATGTTCACCTCCACTCAGAGAAATCGTGGGTGTTTGCTGGCAAAATTGCCTCTTCTGGCCTACTGCTTGTAAAGTAGAATTTCCCTTGCAACAGAATTCTTCACTAGGGGCTGAATCCGTAACACAGGCTAATTTGTTTCGTCATTTTGAAAAATGATGGGCCTCTTTGGGTCAATGCTCCAAACAGCACAAGATCTCAAAGCAGATGTTGCAGCAAGTGGTCTGTGAAGCCCTACCAGATCATTGCCTCACAAACTTAACAAACCCTAGATGTCAGAGACTCGATATTCTCTAGGTCAATGATTCTTAGCCACAACTGTGTGGTCTACAGCCAATTCTTATGTGGTGGTGGGTAGAGAGTGACTTTTTAACTTTGCAGAAAACATACTTGCTTCAGTTGTATGGCCTCTTTAAGCATTTTCTGTTAACATGCAGGCACACAGAAAAGTAAAAAATCCCTGACAAACTAGGGCATATGGAGGGAACAGAAATGCTAGCTCCTTTTATTTATCTATTCCTAAGAGGTCAGTATGGAAGGGAAATTTTGCAATGATATTATAGGGAAGCAGGAGGTATTTGTCCAGTTGTTGATGGTAGGCAGCCACTTTCTCTACTGTATTATCCAAAAGCTGGAGAGAGGTTAACTTTGGGCCTGAACAGACAGGCCAAAATGAAGCTGCTTTGGGTCACTTTGGAGGTATGCTGTTTAAATGACACACGCATCTTAAGAGGCCAGAAGCTGTACCAAAGCCGCACCCCAGTCCTTAGGACTGGAGTGTGGCTTTGGTGCAGCTTCCAGCCTCTTAGGATGCATGCAGCATTTTAACAGTATACCTCCAAAGTGACCCGAAGCAACTTTATTTTGGCTTGTCTATTTGGGCCCATTATCAAAACTAGAGTGGTGACTAATATAATGAAGGATGTGATGGGTTTTCTGATTAAAAATTAACAATTCCAGAGACATGGAATTTGAAATTCAATGTAGCATAGGGGTTTGAGTGTTGCACTATGACTTCCTCACTTGACCATGGAAACCTACTGGGTGACTTTGGGCAAGTAACATTCTTTAAGCCTCAGAGGAAGGCCAAGGAAACTTCCCTCTGAACAGATCCTCCAAAAAACAAAACAAAACATTGTGATAGGTTCACCTTAGGATTGCAATAAATTGGAAACAACTTGAAGGTACACAACAACAAATGGAAATTGCTCCTGAAAATCACCTGTCTCAACATTTACTTTTTCCTTTTTTTTTTTTTAACCCTGATTGCTATTTTATTCTTCCTGGATCAGAAACACATTCCCATCTAATTGGGAAATAAGAAGTGATCAGGAAGCTACCACAACAATATATAGCCAACATGCTATGTAACCAATGGGATTTGACTATGTGAGAATGGCACTAAAAGAAATCTGAACTCTTGCAAGAAGTACTGAAAAATGTTAAAAGGGAAGTATTTTTGTTGATGCTTTTAAAAAAACTGCAAAAAGGGGAGTAGTTTGGGGTTTAGCTTCTTTGTTCTAAATTCAGTTGCTAACTCCAAATAAAGCAGATCCAGTGAATAAGTGGGATTTATGTAAGTGTTGACTTATCATTGAATTGATTCTAGGGGTCTGCTCTACCTGGGGCTAGCAATTGGATTTAGTCCACCAAAATCATTTTTAAAGAGAAAAATGTTAGGTCACTGGGATCAAACCAGGATACATTAAGACCTCCAATCCATCTTATTTTTTGCTTCTGTTCTCAAAAGCTTTGTCTGTGGAGGGCTTTTTGCAGACTGACAGCCTGAACACTTCTACACAGACTCCAGTCAATAAAAGTTATCAGGCACAATCCATCAAGTACTGCTCCATTTCACAGCAATGGACCCCCCACAAAAGGATGGTTCTCAGGGACTTACACTCATCATACTTATGTTTTAGGCCTGTAGTCTGTCTTTTTAAGGCTGCCTTCCTACTTCACTTCAGATGAGCACCCTCAAATTCCACAAGGACCTAGCAACTAGTCATTTCTCATTCATAACAATGGAAGGGTGAGCAGACAGGGCGAAAAATCTTTGTAATATAGCCTGTAAAGGCAAATGCAGAAATAATGCTCTTCCAATGCTATAAGTGTAGCAACAGCTTTCTCCACAGCAAAGGAGAATGATAGGTTGGATATGCAATATTTACTTTTTAATTTCAGTAGATGTACTCAGTTTAGATGCATCATATCCAAGGGTCTTAATGGAACAGCTTTAGTAGTCTGAAAAGATTCAGAGCCCAATTATGTTTTAGAAGCCTCTACTTCTTAAGGACAACTCAGTCAGAGAAATCTAACAATGTACTAACACCAAGCTTATCCTATTACATATTTTAGAGATCAGAATGATTTAGTTATCTAATTTTCCCATTTCCATGACAGACGTTATCCCATTGGACTTTGTCACTGCCAATTAGAATACCATCCTAACAGATCAGAATGGTCAAGGGCAGGCTGAGCTGACACTAGGCAATCATACTACGGTGAATCCAAAGCCCTCTGAAGGTGGCTTGAAATTGCCTAGGACTAAAGCTTGTTGTTTTTCTTGTTGTTAACTGCCCTGCAGTCAACCTCGACTCATGGCAACCCTGTTGATGAGACGTCTCCAAGACACCCTGTCCTCAACTGCTTTGCTCAATTTCTGCAGACTTAGGCCCATGACCTCCTTGATCAAGTCTACCCATCTGGCATGTAGTCTTCTCTCTTTCTACTGCCCTCTACTTTTCCACATCGTTGTCGTTACTAATAAATCATGCCTTCTCATGATATGGCCAAAGTATGACAATCTCAGTTTTGCCATCCTGACTTCCAGGGAGAGTTCAGGCTTGATTTGTTCTAGAATCCATTTGCTTGTCTTCTTAGCCATTCACAGTAGCACTCTTCCCCAGCACTACATCTCAAATGAGTTGATTTTCTTCCTATCCACTTTCTTCACTGTCCAACTCTCATATGCATACATAGTACTGTACTGGGGAACACAATGGCTTATATTAGCCTCACTTTAGTGTTCAAAATTATATCTTTGCAGTTTAGCATCTTATCTAGTTCTTTCTTGGGTGCCCTTTCCAGTCCTAGTCTTTTACTGATTTCTTGACTGCAGTCTCTGTTCTGGTTGATTTTTTTTATCCAAGGTCTGGGAACTCTTTGACTATTTCAATTTTATTGTTATCTAGGATGAATTTTTGTAGATCTTCCATGGCCATTATTTTTGTTTTCTTAATGTTGTGTATTAATGTTGTGCACCTTGGCACTTTGCTCCTTCTTCAGTAATTGCTCTAGGTCCTTGCTGGTTCCTGATAGTAGTATTGTGTTATCTGCATATCTTAGGTTGTTTATGTTCCTTTCCCATATCTTCACTCCTCATGCTTCTCAGTCTAAGCCTGCTGTGCATATTTTCTGCATACAAGTTGAACAGATATGGTGATAGTATGCTGCCTTCCCTGACTCCTAAAGTGTTAAACACTTTAAAAAAAAACAAGTAAAGGGGAACAACAAGTCCCTTCCACTATAATCCATCTATGATGCCAGAAGGTTGTGTGAGAAAAAGGGTCTTTGCCTCCTCTGGGCAGAAGGATAACAGAGAAGGGACCAGCACAGTCTACCTCAGCAGGGAATTCCTTGCCCTTTGAGAGGAAAATGAAATGCAGATAAGTTGTAATACATCACAGCCACCATGCTGATATCACTCTCCTTCCCTTTTTGGGATACCTGTCTAAGAACTCTCCAACTTGTTATGCTGATTACAAGGTTGAACGAGTTCTCTGTGTTATTAGTGCTGCTATTGCTGCTGCTTCCAACTCTAAAAACTACATGTCCAATTCCCCACATTAACATTTTCCTTCACTACCACCAAAATGCTGGAACAGTTGTGGACAAATATGAAGGAAAATACTGAAGCTATGCCAAAATCTGGAGAAATGTGATTTCCAACTACAGTCATAATATTTCATGGCGATACCATTAACTGAACTTTAGCTGAATTCTGTAGACAGAGCCTTAACAAGTTAGTTGGGATGACTCAGACCATGTCTTCTTTGACTGAGTCAACCCATGTGTATTGCAGTCTTCCTCTTTTCCAACTGCCTTCTACTTTACTGTACTTTACTCTAGTTGTGCATTACTCCTCCAGGAGAACTGGGAGGATCTCTTAGTGCACTGGCTCTGGCAAAGCATCCTTATTTTTGCCCCCACAAAGCTCTTTAGGGGACACAGGGGCATGGTTTGGGCCTTCCTAGGCTGCTACAGGCCATGTTGTGAGATTTTGAGGTAAAACGTTTTTAAAGAATTTGCACACTTCATTTGGACCCCCTAGGGACTGTCCAGGGGACTCCATATAAAGTGAAAATGCCCTCCACAGACCCCTTGGGCATTTCAGAGCAAAAAAGGTTTGCTGAGGACCTGTTTTTGTTGTTGTTGTTGCAAGAATAGCCCTGGGAGTAGGCTTGCCATAACCCTGCTGCCTCCGTGAAATTCACGGATTGGAGGGTTTAAAACATTTCTCGCCCGTTTTGCCCTTTCAATCCCAGGTTCCTGCTTGCTCCAGGCCAGATTTTGTCAATCCCCAGTCAAGACTTTTGACTGACAAGCTCTGCCTGCCTGGAACGAGGCAGGATTGGCTCCTTTCCCCCCATGGGAACTTCTTAGTCACACCTCCTTCTCCTCCTCCTCTTCAGCCAGGAGCTCAGGCAGCAGCCAAGATGGCTGCCTCTAGGGAGAAGGAGAAGGAGCATGGCACGGGGATCTCCTGGTGTGGCAGCCTCCCTTGTCCCCCAGCCTCCCTCCTCCTCCTCCGTCACCAAGGGCTCAGCACAAAGGCAAAAGGCAAGGAGGCAGGCACCAGGGGCTCCCTTTAACGTCCGTTGCTTTGACTTTTCTGCTCCTCCTTTGGGGCTTCTCTCTGCTCTGCGGGTGGCTATGGCTTCTGGGGGAGAGGAGAAAAGTGGAAGGAGGAGGGAGAAAAAGCCCCACACCAGTCGGTCTACTCCATCTAAAGCAGCCTCCTCTTCTTCCTCTTCCTCATACTCTTCTTCCTCCTTCTTCTTTTCTTTCCTCCTCCTCTTCCTCCTCTTCTGTTGTTATTTGTGCCCTCAACTCCTTTCTGACTTATAGCAGCCCTGCAGAATTCCCTTAGTATAGTTTCTTCAAAGGAGGGGAGGATTGCCTTTACTTTCTCCTAAGAGGCTGAGAGAGTGTGACTTGCCCAAGGTCTCCCACTGGGTTTGCATGGCCAGTCTGGCTCCTCCAATTCTCTAGTCACCAAGCCAGCCCCCTCTTCTTCCCCCCTTCTGTTTTTCTTTCTTCCTCCTCTTCCTCCTCTTCTGTTGTTATTGTTATTGCTATTGCTATTGTGTGCCTTCAACGCCTTTCTGACTTATGGCAACCCTGCCTGGATGTGGAAATTGTAGTTTGCAGAATGGCTGTGGCACCAGAGACTTAGAACTGAAAAGCACTTTGAGACCATAATAAGGCAAACCTATCCTGGGGTTTCTTAGCAAGATTTTATTCTGAAGAGGTTTGCTGCCTGACCTATCATCTCTCCTTGAGGCTGAGAGAGTGGAGAGTAGGACTTGCCCATACTCTATTTGTTAATTCCAACCTTTTGGACCTTCTAGTATTGTCATTATGATTTTTCACATGGTCTACCTTTCAGGATTACACTTATCAAGAATGTTCACACACATTAAAACATTCTATGCTAACAAATTGGACACACAAGTACAGTAACAGCCAAAATCTACAAGGCAGTGATACCTGTATAGTACCAACCAAAATGCACAAAATATATCATGCAAGCTTTCAAAGCCCCACTGACATCTTCATCAGGCAAAAGTGTTAAAAATCCAACAGAAGCAAGAAAGAAAGAAAGAAAAAATGATAGTGTAAATGTGCTAAGTGTGTGTGTGTGTGTGTTTTAGAATTGGGTGTGTATGTGGTCAGAAAGGGAATTACATTCCTGACATCTGTCCAGGAATGTCAAAATGTCCTCCATTTTGATCATGCCTAAGAAACATGCATTTAGATTAACATTTTTTAAAAATCACCAATTTTTTGCGTGTCCTCCATTTTTAGAAATGTTGTCCTACATTTGAAAATGTCGTCCTACACTTGTCCTACATTTGTCCCGGTTTGGAGGTCCTGACTTATGGCAACCCTACCTGGGAGCCACATGTGGCCCAAAACCCACATCTTGCCCACCCTGCTCTATTCCAATGAGCCATATGATCTCATGGTATGTCCACATATGATAGCCACAGTTTAGCAATCATGGCTTCTAGGGAGAGTTCAAGCTTGATTTGCTGTGAGATCAGTCTTTTTGGAATTCCATTGAATCCATATAGTAAAAGGCCGCTCTCAATGCAGTGAGGGTTTTTTTTTGTTGTTGTTGCATATATGAGATTTGGAAGGGCAAGATGAAAAGGCTTTGATAAAAATGATGTCTCTCATTACTTGCAACCAAGAATGCTGTTTCCTATACTCAGGAAGCTTAAAATGAAACATCAATACCAATTGGAATTATTAACACACAAACACACACACTTCTACTAAACCTAATTAGGCTGCTGGCACTACTCTTGTAAGCTGGCTGACAGCAACATTGTTTAAAAGTTGTATTTCTCTGAAGCTCTTGCCAACTACCTGGTCTTTGTCATGTATAGATTTCTTCTAAGTGATGAGCATTCTTTCCACTAATGAATTAGTCCTGATCCTAAAAGCGTTCTAATTTGCCTTGACGCTGCCTTTGATTTTGACATCAGAACAGGCTTTACAGAAATCACCTGTCTTTCTTCTATCACAACTGTATTGCCACGGGAATCCCCATAGACAGACACTGATGTTATTATAAGAATTAATTTAAGCTAGCAACAAGGAATTGAATTATAAGCAAGAAAGGAAACAGGGCTAAATTTTTCCATGTGTAAATCAGAGATTACTCTGAGGGCTCAATCATACACTACACAGCATGGAGAAAGAGGATAAGAGATTTCTTTGCCCTCCTTGTCTTATAAATCAAGAATTTGGCATTACCCATTACAACTAACTGGCACTAGGTTCAGGAGGTCAGATGAAAGGAAATACTTTGTTAAATGCATAGTTCATACTGAATTCTTTGATATAAGATGTGTTGATGAAAAAACTGGTTCTAAAAGCTTAACTCTAGAAGTCTGTCACTGCTGCCATTTTAATGAGGGCTATGCTTGTCAAGACTCCCTTCAGGTTGAATAGAGGTGACCCAATTCTGAATACCCAAAGCACAGGTTATAGCTACTGAGGTGAAGGCAAAATGAGGGTTTTCCCCTATCCAAGTCAGAATTGTGTTTCAAAGTGAAATTTTCCTTCTTTCCTCACACTTCTAACAATTTGTGGCAAGAAATCTGATAAGACTTAACTTAGGTTAAATGTTTAGACAGATGACCTGAACTGAAAATGACCTCAATAGATTAGAAAGCTGGGCCAAAACCATAAAATGAATTTCAACAGGGAGTGATGTAAAGTACAGCAATTAGGCAGAAAAAATGAAATGCATAGATATAGGATGGGGGATTTCTGGCTTGACAAAAGTAAATGTGAAAGGGATCTAGGAGTCCTAGTAGACCACAATTTGAAAATGAGTCAACAGTCTGATGCGGAAGCTAAAAAGGCCAAGGCAATTCTAGGCTGCATCAATAGAAGTACAGTGCCTAGATCAAGGGAAGTAATAGTGCCACTCTCTTCTGCTTTGGTCAGGCCTCACCTGCAATAATGTGTCCAGATCTGGGCATTAAAGTTCAAAAAGATTGTTGAGAAATTGGAGCGAGGAGGGTGATCAAAATGATGAAGGGTCTGGAAACCATGCCTTAAGAGGAGAGATTTAGGGAGCTGGGTATGTTTAGCCTGGAGAAGATACGGTTAAGAGATGATATGACAGCCTTGTTTAAAATAATAATAATAATAATAATAATAATAATAATAATAATAATAAAATTTATTTATATTCCGCCTCTCTACAAAAGCAATTGGGGCAGCTTACAAAGTTAAAATATACAGTCCAAACCCTCAACCCACCCCCCCTTAAAAGACAATTAAACAGTGTGGAATTAAAAACATAAAACATACTTTAAAAGCAATACAATAACTGTGGTGAAGTCGGAGGTCAACAGTTAGATTTTCCTTCCGATGTCCGGAGAACTATTCAGGAAAGGCCTGCCGGAAGAGATCCGTCTTTATAGCTTTTTTAAAGCTGTTTAGAGTGGTAACATGATGGATTTCGTCCGGCAGGCCATTCCACAATCTGGGAGCTACAGCTGAGAAGGTCCTCTGGGAGGTCGTGGACAGCCTTGTTTTACAAGGCTGTAACAGATTTTTCCCTGAGGATCTATGTGTGCGGGGAGGATTATATGGAAGGAGGCAGAATTACTAAACACCTTCTTTGCCTCAGTCTTCTCAGAAAAGGCAAAGGGTGCTCAACCTGAGGATAATGGAGCAGAGGACAGAATAGAGGAATTTCAGCTCAGAATAAGTAAAGAGATAGTAGAGGAATACCTTATTAATCTAAATGAATTTAAGTCTCCGGGACCAGATGAACTCCATCCAAGGGTATTAAAAGAACTGGCAAATGTAATATCGGAGCTATTGGCAATAATCTTTGAAAACTCCTGCAAAACAGGAGAGATCCCAGCAGACTGGAGGAGGGCAAACGTTGTCCCCATCTTCAAAAAGGGGAAAAAAGAGGATCCCAACAATTATCGTCCAGTTAGTCTGACATCAGTACTAGGAAAGATTCTGGAGCAGATCATTAAACAGAGAGTCTGTGAACATCTAGAAGGCAATGCCATAATCACAAAAAGTCAACATGGGTTTCAGAGAAACAAGTCATGCCAGACAAACCTGATCTCTTTCTTTGATAAAATTACCAGCTTGGTAGATGAAGGGAATGCTGTGGATATAGTATATCTTGATTTCAGTAAGGCCTTTGACAAGGTTTCCCATGACATACTTGCAAACAAGCTTGTAAAATGTGGGCTAGACAAAGGAACTGTTAAATGGATCTGTAATTGGTTGACCGGCCGAACCCAAAGGGTGCTCAACAATGGCTCCTTTTCATCCTGGAGAGAAGTGACCAGTGGGGTCCCACAGGGCTCTGTCCTGGGCCCAGTGCTATTCAACATCTTTATCAATGACCTGGATGACAGAATTGGGAGCATACTTATCAAATTTGCAGATGATACCAAATTAGGGGGAATAGCTAATACCCCAGAGGACAGGATCAAGATTCAAAATGACCTGAATAGACTAGAAAGCTGGGCCAAAGCTAACAAAATGAAATTCAACACAGAGAAATGTATGGTATTGCACTTAGGGCGGAAAAATAAAATGCACAGATATAGGATGGGTGACACCTGGCTGAATGAAACTACGTGTGAAAGGGATCTAGGAGTCCAAGTAGACGATAAGTTGAACATGAGTGAACAGTGTGATGCGGCAGCTAAAAAGGCCAATGCTATTTTAGGCTGCATCAATAGAAGTATAGTGTCTAGATCAAGAGAAGTAATAGTGCCACTGTATTCTGCTTTGGTCAGGCCCCACCTAGAATATTGTGTCCAGTTCTGGGCGCCACAATTCAGAAAGGACATTGAGAAACTGGAGCGTGTCCAAAGGAGGGCGACAAAAATGGTGAAGGGTCTGGAAACCATGTCCTATGAGGAACAACTTAGGGAGCTGGGGATGTTTAGCCTGGAGAAAAGAAGGTTAAGAGGTGATATGATCGCCCTGTTTAAATATTTGAAGGGATGTCATATTGAAGAGGGAGCAAGCTTGTTTTCTGCTGCTCCAGAGAACAGGACCCAGAACAATGGATGCAAGCTACAGGAAAAGATATTCCACCTGAACATTAGGAGGAACTTCCTGACAGTAAGGGCTGTTCGACAATGGAATGCACTCCCTCGGAGGGTGATAGAGTCTCCTTCCTTGGAGGTCTTTAAACAGAGGCTGGATGGCCATCTGTCAGGGATGCTTTGATTTGGATTTCCTGCATGGCAGGGGGTTGGACTGGATGGCCCTAGTGGTCTCTTCCAACTCTATGATTCTATGATTCTATGAGGCACTCCCGAAGATAGGTTGGACCCAAGATATTTAGGGCTTTAAAGGTGATAACCAACACCTTGAAGAGATGTCATACTGAGGATGAGTGCAAGCTTGTTTTCTCCTGCACCAGAGAATAGGACCTGGAACAATGGAAAAGAGATTCCACCTAAACATTAGGAAGAACTTACAGACAGTAAGAGCTGTTTGACAGTGGAACACACTCCCTCAGAGGTCTTTAAGTAGATGGCCATCTCTCGGAGTGCTTTGATTGTGAGTTCCTGCATGGCAGGAGGTTGGACTGAATGGCCCTTGTGGTCTCTTGCAGATCTATGATTCTGTGATTCTATGGAGCCAAGCCCTCCGTTCAGACTTTTAGCTTTCCTTTTTGGATGGCACTTGCCAGAATCCCACATCCAGCAAAGCTATCGTCATTCTGGACGGGGGATCTTGGCAGTTTCTGTCCAAAATGTAAATTGTCTGAGCTCTGCTTTTAGCCCATGACGTTGCTGTGCTGTTCACACTGGCGGGGTACAGACCGCCGCTTTGCGGCGGTCTGCCTCCGCCACCGGTAGGTCCGCGGGGGAGCCGGAGCCTTCAGACGGCGCGACTCCCGCGCGGACCGAAAAAGAAGCTCCAAAATGGAGCTTCTTTTTGAATCGCGTTTGTGACATAGTGAGGCGCCAGGGGCGCACTCGCTACGTCATAAAGGCTGCGACACGTACGGACGCTCAGCGTCCGATACGTAAAGATGGCGGCGCCCGTATGAACAGGGCGCCGCCATCTTGTACATATTCAATACGTACTAGGGTTAGGGGGTTGCGGAAGCACTGCCCCTTCCTAACCCTAGTACGTATTGTATACGTACTATTTGGCGGTCTGTACCCCGCCACTGTCTGGGTGACTGACTCTGAGCTGACAACATTTTAATGATGCTGTATTGCACCTGAATCTCGCTTGCAGTCTCATAAATGAAGCTGTGGTCTTTTAAAGCCCTCTTTGGCTATACTGTCTTAATTCTTACCATCCCTTCTGAAAGAATAGTGAGAAGCCTTAAGATATAAGGCTGAAACATGTTCCCAGCATCTCCATGAGGTACTAATCATTAGAGTTAATGATGCCTCATTAAATGTCAGCAACAAAAACAGCTGATTACAGTTTATGTAGCAGAGGCAAGGTCACTTCTGGGGGAATCTCTGAAGAACTATATAGAAACAGGAGTTGGTAGTCACTGCAGGCTTCCACATCAGTGTTGTTGAGCCAGACCTACTTTAGCTATCCAGGGTGCTGAACCTATGTGGGGAACAGGAACTGTGTCTTGGATACATCCTTTGCATTCTGAAACAAACTGGAGCAGGTTGATTCTGGACATTGAAGCTAATACCCACGCTGACTATACAATCTAGTCCCCAAATCAGTGAATTATAGTGGAAAAACTGAAAACTTCAGCTGCTGTGGAATGTAACTGCCTTTTTCTTGTGTGGGAAGGAGATATATGACCACCTCAAGTTAAAGCTGAAACAGCTGCACTGGCTGCCTGGTAATTTCTAGATGTCCTTAGTTCAGGTGCTATAAAATCCTAAACCAGATGTGGGCACATGGTGTTTGCAGGGGGCCTGTGACTCACCATTTTTGGGAGGGGGGTCATATCACTTCTACACTGATCTTGTTGCTGCACGACCAGGTTTTGGTGGCTAGAAATAAAGCACAACACTTGTTTTAAAGGTGAAAGTGAGGTTGTTCAGCAAACTCGCAGATGGGTTTATTTCTCAGCTTTATTCACAAGTATTGGTGGTGGATATGCACCTACCACCACTAACACTACCAGAAGTTTCCCCTACCAGCTCTAAACAGTCTGGATCCTTAAGCAGAATCATGATGCCTGAGATAAAATTTTGTTTAAATGTGACATAAATCTTAAAAACATAGCAATGCAGTGAGATGATGAAAAGATCAAGCAGCTTTAAATTGTTTTCTATAATTCCACACCATGATGTAGAATGGAGATATAAACAAAAGGGACATGCAGAAACAGGCAATGACAGCTCTCATTTTTAACTCTAGCAAATCAAGAAAAATACATTTTTTGGTCCACCTTTTGGCAAATTTCTTGTTAGCACGAAGTCAACTGCCAATATAAGAAGAGCACCACTGAATCAGATGGAAAGCCTAACTAGTCCAGTCTCTTCCTTCCTGCTGTGGTCAACCAGATATTTTTGGGAAGCATACAAGGAGAATGTGAAGGTGAGAGCTCTCTCCTGATATTGCTTCCCACTGCAACTAATATTCAAGACTGTCCTCTCTTTGAACCCTCTGAAGACAGATCTTAGCTTAGTGATAGTGAGTACATACTTTGAATGCTAAAGCATCCAGGATTGATCCCTGGCATCTCCATTCAATGGAAGTGAAGGAGGAGGAGAAGGAGAAGGCAGATTGAGTGGTATGTGACAAGAAGCAGAGCTGTTCAAGATCCTGGAGACCAAAGTGGACTAAACAGATAAATAACTGGATCTAGTATGAAGCAGCTTCGTATGTACCTAACCTGGAGATTGCTTATTGCCATAATGACAAGTAGCTTTTATCTTCCACGGAATTTGTCTTATCTCCTTTTAAAAGATGGCCATACCAATCTCATGACAGCTCCATAAACGAGTTACATGCTCTATGAAGATGCATTTTCTTTCATCTCACCTTAGTCATCAGTTCATCAGCTTCACTGGATGACCCTGAGCTATAATATTGTGAAAGAAAATGTCAGCCCACTTTCTCCTCATAATACCATTGAGAGGAGTGCATTCTCCTGGTAAGACTTCTTAGAACAAAATGGAGAGCATCAGACAAAAATGAAGAAACAACTCAGCTTTTATAAATTAGCTGTTGCTGTTCCTCCTCCTCCTCCTCCTCTAAACGACATACAATTTTCTGAGCACTGTACATATACCGCATGGTAAGACAGTCCACCGCAGGCACAGAATCTGACAAAACACAAAGGGAAAAATGGGGAGAGAAGAAAGCAAATGTTGAAGAAAGAGCTCTTTCAATGGATGCTCTCTCCCTTCTTCTCAAGCTAATCCTTTTAAAACAATTATCTAATTTAGCAGCCATTGTTATGATCCTGTGGCAGGAAATTCCATTTGTTTGTTTTTCCAGAAGAAGAACTTTCTTTCATCTTCCCTGACTTGTCTGCTAGTGATCCTCTTGCAGCCTTTAGGATAGTGTCTGAGCAGACAGCAGTAAAGCACAGGGCAGTTGGCTCAGTTGTTGGGCACGGGAGGTGGCTACCTTAGAAGGATGGCTTCAAGTACTTGAGTTGCCTTAGCATCTCATCCCCACAATTTAAGGAATTCTTACTGGACCATTTACCATACAGAATATGACTGAGCTGCTGACTGCGTATGTTGTTTCCAATACATTATCTGATCTCCATGGGATAATTGATGGATGTGGTAGTCTCTCTTTAATAAATAAAAAAGAAATAAAAAACCCCTAGAAAATGATGGGTAGTCTGAATCAGAAGATTATGGGCATAGACTAGTGACTTTGAAATGTGCCACACTGAATGCTCTTTTATAGGCAGCAGCTTTGATAACAAAAATCCATACAATATCCCCTGCTTCCTTTAGGGCCAATAAATTAACCAACTCCTGGTACCACTCAATTAAGATTTCAACCTGAATTTACGGTAATGCACTCAGCTTCAGTAATGCACATTGCACAGGAATTTCAGGGAGTCACAACACGCAGAACCAGAGTCTCAGCTTTTACAGCTGCACCGGTTATAAATAACAATCAGTCTCTCTCGCTTGTTTGCTTCTCTTTCTTTTTAAAAACTTTGCCAAAGGTACTGTTTAGAGATCTTTCTAGATCATTTATTTTTAAATTACCAGCCAGAGGAGAGGAGAAAAGGGGGAACAAATCTCAGACCGATTGCTTATCAGAATGAAATCCAAATGTCACATTAGTTGAGAAAGTTGGGAGATTAAATTTTCCAATGCCCTTCATCTGCTGCTGACATTTGGGGAGCTTTTCTCCCCCTCCTGCTAGCTCCTGCATTTCAGTCTTAACATCTTGTAACCACGCGCACACACACCAAACAAACCCTGCAAAGAGCACCTGACTCCAAGGTCTGGGCTGCATGAAAGCTTCTTAGAAGTGGATTTTTTTTTTTAGGCTTTAGCGTTGACCTGAAGACTGCCGTTGGCTCTTTGCATGCATATGCAAGGTACATGCAAAGCTTTGTGCAATCTTATTTCATCGAGGATGCTTGTTTTGATTTTGTTTTTAAAAAAGCCATTAATTTAAGCAGGTCAACTACTATTATCATTTAATGAGTGTTTACTGGCTTATGGCCTGCAGTTCTTTTCTTTCAAGACAGTTTTTCTCCATCTGTTGGAGGAGCCACAATATCATTAAACCCAGGACTACAAAAACAAACAAACAAACAAACTTCCAGCCCATACATTGTCAGAATTGCTTTTGATCAAGCTGATTTAAAGTAACAGGAATTAAAGAAGCAAAACAACAAGTGGCCTCCCTCTTGTTGACTGACTACAGCTTCTCAAGGCATAGTGAGTCAAAGCTTTTCCTGCCGTCAAATAAGACCATGGAATAATTTGCAAAAAAAAAAAAAAAACCCTGCCGACATTCTCTTTTGAGATTCTAGGCATTGATTTGATTAAAAGAAAAGATCCTGCCCATAATCAATCTTGCATCAAACTATCAGTTGTCAACATATCAGCCAGCCAAAAGAGTAATATCTTTTTATCACATCTACTGCAGATTCAGTGCAATAGTGCTTCACTACTTTAACATTAACTCCTTTTAAGCCAGATCGAAACAGCTTTGATTTTGTGTTTTTTTAAACTGGCATTTTTTTAGCTTCAACATAGCAAACAAGGCTTCATTTCAAATGTTTCTGTGCTAGTTCCAATCTTGGCAGCTGGCAGAAGGATTTAGACAAAGTGCAGAAGCAAAATTCTCAGAGAAGAACTTGATTTCTAACTTGCAGGATCCCTGGAAACTTCCAAAGCCCCAACTGCCTTTTCTAGCCAGGATGTAGGGGACATATGGGGAGGGGTTGGGGGAATAATCTGTCTGGTTTGCTTTCTCTAACATTTGCACTTTTTCAAGGACAATACCATCCCATCTCTGCAACTGTATTTTTAAAAGCTTGGCATGGATAGCCTTTTACATACATTTTTTGTAACTATTAACATTTCTGTGTATTTTCACATACTCAAAAATATGTACTCCTCTTAATATGTAAAGTGCTCTAATAAGGAAATTAATTTCTCACCACTTTCATGTACAGTGTTGCTTTCTGTATCTTTATTACTTTACAAAAAGTAAAGGGAGTGAAAACCCAACTCCATCAGGGCTAGCCTGAAGAAGAAGAGCCCTCCTGCCATGGTCCAGGCCTCAGAATGAGAGAAGAATCACTGGACTTGATCCCCTTCCCCACCACCTTACCCTTCTTTTGTGTCATGTCTTTTCAGATTGTAAGCCTGAGGGCAGGGAACCATCTGAATAACTATTTGTAACCCACTCTGAGAGCCTTTATATTTAAATAAATAAATAAATAAATAACACCCTTAAAAAGCACACTAGAGAACAGGATTACTATTATGAGAGAAATGCAAAACCCAAAAGATACCTGTGTTTCAATTTTTTATTAAATGAAGTGTGAGCTAGGTGAGTCTGTAAGGATGGAAAGAATATTCAGTAATGGTTAAAAGAAATGTTTCTCAAGTGTTGAGAAACTTTGATGTGAAGACTGACAGGATCTTTGCAATTCAAAATATATTCTGAACAAAATCCACCCACATTTGTTTTGAAAGGAAAATAGCACAAAAAGTATTTTCTGCACAAAAAATAACGTGCAGAATATGCTGCATTTGGGGACAAAATGTATGCAAAATTTGCACATGGTTATTTTGCACAGAAAAGTTGTTTTAAAAGTTGTTTTCTGGACAAGAAACAGCCTTATCTGCACAGAAAGTAATTTTTCTCCACATTTTTTTCTGCCAAAAAACAACATTCTCTGAGCAAAATAACTTGGTGAGAATTTTGCATAGAGCAAGCCCCAAATTGTGAATTGTGAATACAAAATCTGGGCAGTTTCAGCAAGCTTTCTTGCAGTGATAAGAAAACTGCCAACATTACTCATTGCTTCCTACAAGAAGAAAATTAATGAAGAATAACATCCCTAAATGAAAGCAAAATAAACTTCTCTTCTTTTCTTGGTATAGGGTCATCTTCCACTTCCCTATCCCATATGTTTTACTTGACTTCCATTGTTTCCAGTGTGTGTACTGTTTTATATTTGCTGTTAGGATATTTGCTGTTAGGCCCCTTTACTGGCCAGATCAGTGCTGTGGCAACTGCATGCTGCGGCACCGATCTAGCCTCCATAGAGCACAAATCATTGCGGAAAGGCGATATACAAATAAAGCTTTTATTATTTATTATTATTAAAAAGGAGCCGGAAAAAACAGCTCCTTTTTGTGCCCTCAAAGGGGTGCTATAGCCACTGCTGTGCGACATGATGACATCCTTTGGTGCTGCACCATTTGACTGCTGTGCCAGAGGTGCATCATCGTAGCGCATGCCATGTAGACCAGGGCGTGCCACAATGGTGCCCTGCTGGCAATGGTAGGGCTTGGAGCATGTGGATGACCCGCGCTCAAAGGCCAGCACTTTTTGTCGGTCTGTACAGGGCCTAAGAGAGGCAGCAGCTAGCTTTCAATAACAGCAGGGATGTAATATAAAAAATGGAGCAAGTTTGTTTTCGGCTGCTCCAGAGACTAGAAAATGAATTAATAGATTTTAATTACAAGAAAAGAGATTCCAGTCAAACATTAGGAAGAACATATTTACTATAAGCACTTTTCAGGAGTGGAATAGGTTGCCTGTTTAAAGACTCTCCTTCTTTGGAGGTCTTTAAACAGAGGTTAGATGGGTCTCTTTCAGGAGTGCTACAAGTGTGCATTCCTGCATGGCTGGGGCTTGGATTCATGTCCCTTGTGGCTCCTTCAAATTCTTATATTCTATGATTTTATTAATCCAGCCCAATGTAGTGTCCCTGTGCTGCTTGCCTATTACACTAAGTTACCTCTAAGCATTTGGACATGAGGATACACCTGGAAGAAAACGCATATACTTAGCTGACCTGGATGGCTATGCTACAATTAGCTAATTATTCACAGATTCATGTAGACTAAAAGAGAGTTCTTGTCAATAGACAAGAGGCTGCTCTCTCACTCAAAATCCTGTCAAACACACCACTGAGCAAGCAGCATTTTCTCCCCATCTCTCCAATCTTGAATTGCAGTGAGAGGCAGATGAACGCATCATCTTGTGTTCTTCAGGTTGACAATTACTAACAATTTCAAGCATGGCACATCTCCTAATTAACTCTACCTAGAGGTCTCTGCCAATCATTTTGCTCCCTCATTCCTGACCATGCTAGATCACCTTGGCTGGATGCTACAGCATGTAAAGGGGATGGCACTATTAATATCTTGTTAATATGGACCACCCAGTGGCAGCATGTGGCTTCCACTTTGAGTCTGTTTCTGGACCCTAATTTAATGAGTGTGCCCTTTAAAGCCCCTCAAAGGTTTGGGCAAAAGATACTGGAAGGACAGTTGTCTTATGAGTGTGCCTGCTTGGTCACATGAATTTTATTTTGAAAATATGATACATTTTTCACACCAAAAGCAGTGAAACTACTGCTTTTGGTGGAGAAAATGTTTTTGTGAAGATGTTTCATGTGTGGTTATGGCAATTTTGACCAAGTGAGTACATGCTGCCATTAAAAGACAAAAGACAAAAGAGGGGCCATAAAGGTTTGGTTCAAATAGGAATAACTATGAAGATCTTGCTGCATGGAATGAGGAAGCTGGGAAAGAGTAGGCTCATATGAATCTGCTGACTGAAGCAGACTGCTTCAAATCATTCTGTGGCAAAACTGTCCCTGCATGGATCTTCATTTTTTCTTCTTTGACAGTGCTTCAGTCTTCCTTAGTAGATTTGGAGACGTTTATGTCACTTGTGTATTAGAGAAGACTAACCATGACTCACAGGGCTCCTCCATGTATGAAGTATTTATATCTTGCCTGGTATGTTATTCTATCTGTGCTTGATATGCCATTAGCAAAGTGGTGGAAGTATTATGATTTATTAGTGCTCTCTCCCTCTCTCCCCCACTGGTCTGATATGAATATTTGATACTTATAATCATTACACAGACAGCATCAATTCATGATTGTAAGGACACAGTCTGGCTCCTATGAAATTGATCACTTTTATGAAGTCCGTTTGCACACAAGCATTGACAGCCTCAGTGTCTCCTATTCTCTGGAGTACTCAGCAATGCAGTTCATAAACTCCTGCTGACTGTATGGAAACCCAACCATTTGCATTGCTTAACACATCCATTGCTGTTATACCTCCAGTGCATCAATCACATTCATTGTGCCTTGAATGTTAAATTCCTTTATAGGAAATAAAATGGAGGGGGAAAGCCACATAGTGTCATTTGTTTGATCAATTTCACAGCAATTTCTCTCCTCTCTCTCTTTTCTTCTGTGGTGTTGTACATGCCTCATGTACCGAGAATAGTGCAAAATTACCCCATTTGCATACTCTCTGAACAACCAATGTTAACTACGTTGACTAAGCGTTATTTCCTAGGGCCCTTTCACACCACACAAATATAGCACTATGATTCCACTTGGCTGCCTCCTCTGGAATCCTAGGGTTTGTAGTTTGGCCACTTCTGCCTGAGAATTCTAAGTGTCCCTCTTTAAATTACAAATTCCATAATTCCATATGGTGTTGCCATGGATGTTAAAGTAGCCCTGTAATTGCTCCATAAGTGTGAAAGGGCCTCGGAAAACATGCTCAACACTGCAGTAGACTTTACACATGGCCTCTGAGGGAGGGAAAGGTAGGCCCAACGACATCAGGCCTCCCCTAAAGAAACTGAGTCCTCCCAGAAGGCATCTGACTCCATCCCTCTATCCACCATCTTGAGGGAGAGGAAGGCAAGGCAGCTCCAACAGGCCTCTGAGGGAGAGCAGATCGACTGGACTTTTCCCCTTCCCTACTGCCATTCCCTTCTCCTCTTGTGTCTTGTCTTCTTTAGATTGTAAGCCTGAGGGCAGGGAAATGTCTAATTAACAAACTGTAAGCCTCTCTGATAGCCTTGGCTGAAGAGCAGGGTATAAATATTATTATTATTATTATTATTATTATTATTATTATTATTATTATACACATGGTTAAGACTGCAGTAGTAGTATTGTATGCTCTACTACATGCAGTGTTTGTGTGTGTGTGTGCAAAATTGATCGTGGTAAGGCTGAAATTTGAAGCAGGAAAGGTCAAAATACCCCAAAGGCATCAGATCTCATATGATCTCAGAAGCTAAGCAGGATCAGGCCTGGTTAGTAGATGGAACCACCAGGGAACACCAGGTGCTGTAAGCTGTATTCAGAGGAAGGCAATGGCAACCCTTTTCCTTAGTGCTCTTTTCTATTTGAAAAATAAGCCTTCTTGCATATTGATATTACCTCTGCTGGAGATAAAACATTAATCATATCTATCTCTTTACAGAGATAATTTCAAAAGGGGAAGACCATGTAGCCCCTTTCTCCCTTTAGCACTCCATTTTCTTTAGCTTCCATCAGCAGCTACTTACTGAATAAAAGACAAAAACATGTTTAAAAGGAAAAAAATGCATATGCACATAACATAAATTCCTTTCTCCCATAATGCTGACAGCAAAAGACAGATATCCTGTTATCAAGGAGAAAGAAGTCCAGTTTTATACTGGTTCCATTTGATTGTGGAGATGGCCTGAATTAAACAAAGTCCCTGGAACTGGATTCCTTCTCCCTCCCCAAACAGTCACAAACAGCTAGGAAAACGGAAAGAGAAATCTCTATGCAATGGAAATTTAGAAGCCTCTAACTACTACTTCCAAATTCAGCGCTTGTGCATGAAGGGTCAAGGTTTCAGGCTTTGGCTGCGTGATTCCTCTCTTCAGCTAACCATTTGTACCAAGGCAGGAGGGCCCCAAATATGATGGCAAAGCGAATCAAACACAAAGCTGACTCCTGTTTCACACAAAGGCAGAACTTTAATGCTGTGTGACTTAAAAGGATCAGACCCCAGGAACAAGTGAAACAAAAGTGCCTTGCATTCAAACCACAAAGCAGGTGATTACTGCGCCAGTCAAACCACAAAAAAAGGCTCAGTTGAAGAAAAAACTTGCTTGCCTGCTATATACATGTGTGTGCGCGCGCACACACACACACACAAACTGACAACTTAGAAACAGAACACAAATGCCTCTGGATACGATGCTTTGGATACAATTCACTGGGCTGTTCCAGCAACACCAGTGGAATGAGGCCAACTTAATACAGCTGGCGATCTGGCCCAGAGAATTTTGGCCCCATTATGTCTTAAAATACTATCCTCCAACTGTAAATATAATAATAAGCTCAGAAGCTTGGAAAAATCATTGTAATTTTCTCCCTTTCTGCTGCTGGAATCTGAATAGAGAAATGTTAGTTCATTTGAACACTTCTCTGTGAATAAACATTGGGAGCTTTTCCTCTTGGAAAAGTGAGTAAGGGGGGGGGGGAACACTTTTCATTTTTAAAATAAATATTGCATATCTTGGGCAGTGGTGTCTCAGGCCATGGTGTCTCCTGGTGTGGGGTGTGAGGCTACCACAAGGAGGCATGCCCCACCCCTTCTTGTAGTGGCTTGGTTTTCTGCAGGAAAATCAAGCCATGGCAAGGAGCTGGGCTGGCTGTGTGCATCTCCCTGTCTCTCCTTGCTGCAGCCCAGTTCTCCCCTGAGGAAAACCGAACTGTGGCAAGGAGGGGCAGGATTGTGTGTGTGTGTGTGCTTGATCCAGCTCCTTGTTGCGGTTCACCCCCCTGCCCCCTTGATGTTGCTAAGTTTTCTTCAGGGGAGAACTGGGCCGTGGCAAAGTGGGGCAGGGCATGTGCACTCGTTGAGCCCAGCTCCTTATCATGGCCCAGTTCTCCTGAACCAAACTGAATCGTGACAAGGAGCCAGGCCAAGCATGTGCACCCTGTCCCTTCTTGCTGTGGAGGAGTGGGGGGCATGTGCATGCATACTTGGCCCTGCTCCTTGCTGCAGCCTGGTTCTCCCAAGTAAAAGCAAGCCATGGCAAGGAGGGGGGCTGACTGGGTCTCACCCCCCTCTGGAGTGTCACCCAGTATGGTTCACACCCTCCACACACAAACCCAGTGACACTACTGGTCTTGGGTGTCCATGTGCAAATAATCCTGCTTCCCCAATATCACTCTCTCTCTCTCTCTCTCTCTCTCACACACACACACACAAGCACACATACACACACACACACACACACACATATATATATATATACGCCCTACCATCAGAGTTACAGTGGAAAGACTACATGTGGAATGAATAGAAATCTCATTTTTATTTCTCTTCGCATTTATATTTGGCACAAGCTTCTTGAATAAAGTCACAGTTTTACTGAATAGGCATTGTCTGTCTGACTAACTTCATTTGAGAGAGATCATGCTCAATTTAAAATTTTAAAATGGAAGTTAAGAAAAATAGAGGATCTGTAGGGGTTTTTTTTCTATTTAGTCCCAGCGAACACAATTCAATATCTTTTTAATTTCATCATCATAATCTTTTCTTTATTTGTTGGAATAAAATTAGCCGGAATATCACGGAGAAACGTAATAGGCTTAATAGAGTCTGAGGGAAAGAGAATACTACATACATTTTCAATGGGAGAAGAACAATAATTTTTACTAAAACCCAACAATAAGTAATGCAAATGTGTAATAATTTCAGGTGCCATCTGCACCAAGTAGAAAATGGTCTGCTTTGGTCTATTGCCAGCTCTGGAAACTCATTTGCTGTCTGTTCCCAGTTCCTTATATTACGGAGTTCATGGATTGTCAGAAAGCTGATTAATTTTTAAACATTTACAGTCCATCCTCTTCCATTCATAAGAGCTACCACACTCTACAGAAAACAAAGCTAATGAAGTGGAAGTTAGTAGACACTGTGGACCTGCCAGTGATAGCTCCCTGAGGAAGGTCATCATTGAGGTCTCATTCTCATTCTGAACTATATCCTCTTTGCTGGCAATGACTAGTTTTTCCTTGTGCAGTTGAGGACTTCAACTTTGTCTGAACTTGCTACTGGCGGTGCCTTCAGTAGCTTCCTGCTATTTAAAAACAAGGCTACTCTATATGATTTACCCATGACCTAAATGAAACACAAGATCCCTGGCTGCATCCACAGTGCAGAACACCAATTTAACTACCATGGCTCAATGCTATGAAATTCTGGGGGTTGTAGTTTTGTGAGACATTTAGCCTTCTCTGTCAGAGAGCTCTGATACCACAATAAATTAGGGAATCCACAGGCACCACAGAGCCAGTCACAAATTCTGACAGTGTTGTGTTAAAGAATTATGAAGTATATTGGGCACAGCCATTGGCTGTGTCTAGGTGAGTGCTTCAAATTCCTAATTTGTTTCGTCCATTTTAAATACTTCTTAGTATGAATGTTTTGGGGAGATAAGGGGAAGAAAGAGGATCACAGGAAAATTTCCTCCTACATAGTATCTTACAGTGACTTGCTCCATGGATGGAGTCATGTGTTTCCATGTGTCTGGAGGATTTTCTGTGTGTTTCTAAGGCAAAAATTGTGTTGAATTCTTTTTAAATGGGGGTGGGTGGGTGGATTTTGAGGAATTGTTAGGGGCATCAGGAGCTGTAAAAGCAGGGTGCATGGTCTGCATGTGGCCCATGGGCTGCACTCTGCCCACCCCTAATTTAGGCAGCAGTGATTTACTGGTGTGTTTCTGCATGTATACTGATAGCTGGAGGTATACTAATAGATAGTAGCTCTCATCCAGAGAAAGAGACCTGGTCTGCATCTGCACTGCAGAAATAATGCAGTTTGACACTGCTTTAACTGCCATGCTCAATGCTATGGAATCCTTGGATTTGTAGTTTTTTTGTAGCAACAGAGCTCTCTAATACAGAAGGCTAAATATCTCACAAAACTACAAATTCCAGATTACCACAGCATTGAGGCATGGAGGTTAAAGCAGCATCAAACTACATTGTTTCTGCAGTGCAGATGCAACCTTAAACTCCTGCTACTGGGAAATCCACAATAGTAGCAGTTGGCATGAAAGGTGTGAAGGTGGGATTTCTGCTAAACCCATATAAAGGAGCCAGGTAATCTCCAGGAAAGATTAAGGAGGCATAGCTTGGTTCTCCTGTTGAAGGGTGATATGTTCTGTGGTGGCTTCCATATAAGCAGAGTATTGAATCTGCTCCAGCTTTTTGTTTGGCCTTTAAAGCTCTCTGAGGGGCTGAGACCTTTCCCCAAATAAGTTCAGCATCTCATATGGCACCTTTAAAATTCAGAGTACAATCTTGTGTGCCCAAATGGCATTGGCTCATACAGTGCAAAGCTGTATGTAAGTGACAGCATAAGGTGCTTCTAAGCAGCTGTCACTAGAAATAATTGTGGGTACTACAGACTGAAGCCCAGGCATTCGAAAAGCAATATGCAAACAGGAGATGATATCACCATTGTCCAAAAGTTGCAATATTTTTTAAAATAAAAAACTACAGTACAATATCGTAACATATAAACACACAATACAAAATATATAATACAGAAAGAATGTGACAACAAGTATAATTTAGAACTGCAGCCCCTGTAAAATACATAAAAGGAATTACTGCCCTATATAACACTATAACCTGTATTTCGTTAGGTCTAGTGTTATCATGAAAAGTAATTCTAATAATCCATAATCAAACTGTATATATTTTGGGGTATGATGTGAAACTGTTTTAGCCAAGAATGGAAGTCAGGAGATGCAGAATGTATCGTAGTCATCAATTTGGATCTTCTCAGGGTGATTAATAGGAGGGCCCAGAACCATAGAGTTGGAAGAAACCACAAGGGCCATCCAGTCCACCCTCCTGCCATGAATGTAATGAACTTCACAGATGAAAGCTGATTTCAAGAAAAAACAGAGAGGTGGTCTCTCCCAGATAGCTGACAGGTGAGACTGGCAAGGGAAAATCTAGACTCTCCCCCACACCTAGGCCAATGCTTGCTGGGAAATACATAAGACTTGCTGCTCTGCATTCACTTGGGAAAGGGTGGCAGACAGTTAAGTTGTGTATACAAATACAAGCTGCAACTCACATAAGGGTGGAGCGTATATAAACTGAAACACCAGCAATTCTATAAAAGGAGGTTGGCCGCAATGATATCAGTAATTCTGGCTGATCTTAAAAATCCATTTACTATTGAGCCAATCAATTGCAAACCATGTTTCGTTAAGAACTCTTGCATGTTTACCCTTTATAGCAGGGGTAGGCAATCTTTTTGAGCCGGGGGCCGGGTTGCTGTCCCTCAGACAACTGGGGGGCCAAAGTCAAAAAATAAATAATTAAATAATTTTTTAAAAAATTAAACATATAAATAAACCAGGACAAATGTAGGACAAAATTTTCAAATGGAAGACACTTTTTTTTTAAAATGGAGGACACATGAAAAAATTTGCTGATTTTTTAAAAAAATGTTAATATAAATGCATGTTTCTGAAGCTTCTATAGACAATTGCCCCCCCAAAGGCCCCGGCGGCAATCGGTGGCAGGACCGGGCTGGGGCCAGTCCCAAGGCCTCGCCAGGCCGCATCTGGCCCGCGGGCCGCAGGTTGCCTACCCCTGCTTTATATCATGAACAATTCTAAACAGTGAGGGAACAGGCTTGCCAGGGATAGAGATTTACCATCTTGCTCTTATATCATGCACCCATCTGAATGTACAACCCCGCACCAAGAGGATGGGGGAGGAGGGAGTGCCTGCCTGGCATACCATGACTTTTGGGTTCAAGGCCAAAGACATTGGCTGGGGAACTCAAGCAAGACTGAAAACAAATGAGAAAAAATTGATAATGAAGAAAGTAGACGAGGACAGAGCAGACGTGATGAGGTTATTCTTAATGGAAACAGAGTGTTTGCCTTAGAATAGGCTATTAGATTGCTTTGTGCAGATGAGCTTGCATAAGATGAATGCCAGGAATGGGAGGAAACACGAGTAAGAGAATTTGCAGGTCAAACTGTGAGTCCTGTAGCATGAAGACCAAGATAGAAGACAATCTTATAATTTCTCACAAATTCCCCACCAGCATCTCCATGTTAAGTTCCTCACAGTCACCTCCACCCCCCCCCTCTCTCTCTCTGTGTGTGTGAGTGTGTGTGTGTGTGAGAAAGAGAGAGAGAGAGAGACCATTCTGATCAGGCATTTAAATACGTTAGTCTTAGTAATGACATTCCACTGTGTAACATCTTTTGTGAAATTTGTTGTTATTTTTAGTGTTGGGCTGCTCAGTTAGCTGATGACACATGGGCAGTCATCCTCCAAATGCAGACTGAACTTACACATCACTCAATCCTAGCGTTGTTCTCCTCCTAAGAAAACCAGCTGTCCATTCAAACTCCAAACAAGTCTATAGTTGCCAAACAGCACAGCAGAAGCAGGGGTCTTTCCCCCCCTACGTTGACTTCTGTTTACAACAGATACATTTCATGTATCTCTTTATGACATGGTGGTGTCTTTCCTTCTCTTTACTGCCTGGCCTTCCTGTTTTGGACTGAAGTTGGGCACTGGCTATTGTTCATGGCATGGAGGATAAAGAGGAAGCTATGCAAACATCCATTCCACTTCCCAAGCAATAACTGGGTAAAACAAAAGGCTCTTATATCATGCAGGATTCCCAGTCTCTCATGCTTTAATTAATAATGCTGTAATTCTTCCAGGTCAACAGCTTGGCAAATGTATCTTATTTTGGTTTTGACCTTATTAATCATTTGGGAGCATCCTTGAACATCCCTCCCCCCCTTCCAGCTTCATGTCCCTCTCAGAAGGACCCACAGCACTCCACACAATCTCTATGGCTAAGAAAAATGCATCCAGTTCTGGAGTGAGTTAAGCCAGTGGCTGATGCTTGGGAGCTGTTTTGAACAAGCTCCCTCCAACTATTCACATTACATGCAGTAACTAGCAAAGACCTATTTCCTTGGGGAATTGAAGCTCTCTGGTTTATACTTAACATGCTGATTGCCAGAATTACAGGATGGCTGTGCCGGGAGGAGGGTTGAGAATTAGATTCTGTCTCTAATTAGATGTTTGCTCTTCATTTGAATTTCAGATGCCAGCTTTAATTTTAGAAACTTTCTGGGGAAGCAAAGTGACTTTCTCTAGCAAAAGTTCACCTGGCTCCTTCAGGCTTTGTCTGATGGGCTGTCACAAAGTGAGCACAGAGTGGGGCCATCCACTGTTTCTTCTTGTCTAGGTCTAAGGGGCAAACCCCACCCCATGTTGGCTTTTGGAGTTATCATGCCAATAAAGATAGTCCTCCCAAACTGTGCAAACCTGTGGCTGCAACAGATCTTTTTGGTTTCAGTTTTTTCACAGCCAACATGACCTCTCCCTGAAAAGATTTTCCAAGACAACTGTGCCTTGCTTGACACAGATCTGTCTCTTCTGGAAGTAAATTCCTGCCGGGATAATCAGACAAGAGAGGGAGTATGAGACAATCAAACATCTAATTACGAAGATGTGGCAGTGCAATCATCAGGATACCAAATATAAACTTGTAAATCCTCCAGCACTCAAGGTAGCAAGGTAATAGAAATCTGCTATATCCGACCTGCAGTTAGTGAAAAGAAAAGTCTTTGCTACCTTCTAAATTGATACCAAATTGCAGGAGTGGTGGGCCTATACTGGAGTGTTAACATATCTGGCTGGAAGTGTGAATAATGTGATTAAGCATTCCATTTCTAATTTTACAGCTTTATGGGTCAATGCTACGACATGTAAGAAAGAGTCACTTCATTCAATTTGATTTACTCCCAAGAACATGCACACAGGATCACAGCCTCAGTCCCACACTGTGAATCTAGCATTTTACTATAAGCAGTTGTTGCCATTATATGTGATATTTGCATAACAATGATATAAAAAGAGTGGAATTATCAGGAATCTATGTTTTTGCTTCAGTATCCAAATTAAATTTCCATTTTCTACCACACACATTTATTTCTCTATTGATATGACTGTTGCATTCCAAGCCTATATCTAGCTTGTTTCAATGTTTCTCATTATAATAGCTACATTCCTTACATGCTTCTTTATTTCTCACAAGACTTCAGTCAGATTTTAGTGGGTCTCAGGTGAACAAAGTTAACAAGAAGATGAATTTAGAACAGCCAAATAAAGCTGCCAAACCTTTCAGGAAATATAATCAACATACATAAATGCTTTCCTCTTTTGACACACACACATTCTCTACCAGCAAGACAGAACTGCCATTTTTTCTTAACACCTCCTATTATTTGAAATACCTTCTTGTTGAAAATGATTTATAAAAAGTTTAGAACTCTCCTCAAATATTCTACATTTATTATAACTCCAGCAGTTAGTTCCCTAAAGCATAAATTCTGCACTATAGAGCCAATCAAAACAGTGTGAGATTTGCATAAGAAGAACCGTTCTAAATGGTAGGAATCAGCATGCACAACACACAAGTGATGGACAAGTGGAAAGTACTTACATATTCTGTGTCAGCCTTGGAGTCATAGTATTCAATATTATCTTCCTGTAAAATGAAGGGAAAGTATGTGGTCAGTACAATATATGTCCATAGAGCACAAGAGGGAGTTTATTCCTCCACCTAATGATGTCAATCATTATAAAGTATTCAGAGGTCAAATTTATAGGAAAAGATATTCTGGTATTTCCAAGCCAGGTGCTAGAAGGTGAAGTCTGTTGAGAGGTAAATGAGTCACACCCAGGACAGGGACATAGCCAGGATTTTAGGGGGGGGGGCCCAAACAAAGGGCCCCCATTATACTGGGGCTTGGGGGGGGCGGCGCAGCAGCACACACCATCCTTTTTTCTAACGGAAGGGGGGGGTCCGGACCCCAAGAACCCCCCTCCCCTTGGCTACGTCCCTGCCCAGGAAAAGAATATGAAGCTGGAGCTAAATTCAATGACCCAGAATTTTAGAGCACAATTGAAGCAAACAACTGATGAAAAACTAAAAATATGCTTTTTCTATTATCTAAAAAACAGCAGTACTAATTCTGCCTTTCCCCAAAGAAGTCTGGAAATCAACAATAATTTCTGGCTTTTACAGAAAAATATTCTGGCAGTTAATGCAGAGATGAAAGGGGGAAAATATAGCAAGGGCCTTTTTTCCTGATCAGACAGCAACCTGACACAGAACAAACTTTTTCACTAGAGCTGGTAAAGAGAGTGAGTCCCTGTGAAGAGAGATCTGGTGTATCCTGATAAATTTTTCAGTAGCAGGACTAGTTAAAAACAAGAACAACACTTCTCCAAGTCTGAACTACAGTGATGACAATGATATTAATAATTCTCTTTTTTTCTAGGGCATGTTTCCTATGGATGGATGAATCTGTCTGTTCCTAGTCTGTGCCCCATTTGCTTGTTTTTACTCATAAATCTGTCCCATTCTTTTTCCACATTAATTCTTTTGACGTTCTTCTTCAAAATTCATGTTTCAATAGGCATTTTAATATGTATTCAAAAGCATACTTTCTCTCAAAATACATATTTAAATGCATTCTCTGATAATATTTAAATTGCCGACAACTGTGCCAGCATTGAGAGAACAGCAAAATGCTGTGGATAGCCATAGCCTGATCCATACATTAGGTGTGATGATTAGGACGTTTTGTAAAGGAATTTATGAAAACAGTATTCCTCAAGCATCCAGAATGTTGATGTACTTAGATCTAGACTAGACTGCAGAAGCTTCTTTGCTTGCCATTTGCTAACTGGTACATGTGAGAGCTGGACAATAAAGAAAGCAGACAGGGGGGAAAATCAACTCATTTGAGATGTGGTGCTGGCTCTGGTGCCACAACAAACAACAAATTCTGGGATTCCATAGGATGGAGCCATGGCATATAAAGTGGTGCCAAACTGCATTAATTCTTCAGGGTGGCAGCTATCATGAAAATCTTTAGGGCTGGCAATTTAGTGCACAGGAGCAAGCATGGTGTAGTGGTTTGAGCATTAGACTATGACTATGGAGACCAGGGTTTGAATCCCTGCTCAACCATGGAAACCCTCTGAGTGACCTTGGGCAAGTCACAAACTTTCATCCTCAGAAAACCGCACCTTAGGGTCACCATAAGTCAGAAATAATTTGAGAGCACACAACAACAACAAAATATAGCACACAGTGGGTTTTAGTCATTTGGTGAATCTAATTCAGCTAAACTGGTTTGCCCAGGTGTATCCTCAGAGAAAAAAAATGTAGCCAACTTTTTTCTTATCAATTATAGGACAAGTCACATGCTCCCTTATCAAGAGATTATGGCACGGTACATACCGCCAACAAGTGGCATACCAGTGCCGATTTTAGGGTTAGGGACCACGTGGCAATTGCATGGTCCCTAAGCCTAAAATGTCACCACAGCATTACAAAGGCAGTGCCCCGTGTACACAGGTATCGCCATTGTGATGTAAGTGACATGTGGTGTCCGCATGTCGCCGCACGTCGCTTACATAACAAGTGTGTCATTGGCCAAGAAAAACCCAAGGTAGGCTTGCTTTAAAGTCACAATACATCAGAAGTGAACTGAAGGCACACAACAACAACTAATTAAAAAATCTGAACCTGTGTTCTTTTTTTCTCTAAAGCATGAGCTGTAGATTGCACTGTGAAGAACACTAAACTCTTCCCTTGGTCATGATTTGTGAAGAAGAAGCAACCAGATTTTGTAGACATAGCATGAAGCTAGAACAGTGGTCCCCAAACTTTTCCAGGTTACCATTCCCTTTCCTCTTGGATGACAACCCTAGCCATTCCCCCATGCCTATTTCTTGATATTAGGTCTACTGTTTGTGCAGCAACCACCCAGCCAGTGGTGTCTACCTCAGCCAGACCCACTTGCCACTGCATCCTCTTCTGCCTCAGCCTCCCATGTGCAAATACAGCTGTGGTAACAACCAATGCCTGCTCCTCTATCTTGCCCATGCCAGCCTTACAGCAAAAGGAAGGCAAGATGGCTGGCTGCTCTGTTGCTGCTCCTAGAGTGACTGGGTACAAAAAAGTAATGACTGAGCTGTTAAGGAAAAAGCAACATGGGATATACAATGAAAGAAATAAAACATGTATGTGAGAGTCAGGGTGACTCAGCAGAAGCAATTAGAAGCTACACAGGTGTAAAAGGTAATATAATTAACAAGTCCTAAATGCCAAGGACAGAAATGCAAAGTGGATAATTGAACACACCTGAGAATTGTTAAAGTGGACAAGGCTGAGATGATGAAATCACTAATTATGGGATGAACCAAGAGAACCAATGAAAGTGGTTGTACACGCCCACTGGGTGGAAACAGACAAGAGTGGGTGGTATTTTCCAAGGACTATAATAATGGCTATGAATCCCAATGTATTTTGTGGGTAGTTGTGGAGTATTGGAGTTGTAGTGTGGAGTTGTGTTGAATAGTTTTGGAGCTGTATATAGTAGAATAAAGTAGATCTGTGATATAAGACTACTGAGTTGTCGGGTGTCTTGGGTGAAGATACAAGAGCCAGCTGGATCCTGAAGAAGGGTGAAGACTTCTGTGGAAGCAAGAGTGAGAAGGCTTGGAGAGTTTGTCAGGGTCTTCAGCCTATTCTCTGTAACTCTGCTGCTTTTGAGCAAAGCTTTATCCACTGGCCAAAACTGGTCAGCGCCAGTGCGTAACAAGGTGGTGAGTTCGAGCCAGAGGTGAAGAACTACAACTCCCATCATCCCTGACATGAGCAACTGGTTGAGCAGCGACTGAGAAACATCTCAGCCATGCTGGTCTTGTGGCATAGGCAGCTGCAAGTGATAGGTTTCTTGGTTTCTGCTTGACTGGCTCCTCAGCTGCTGCTCTCAAGTTGTCCAGGTGCAAAGGGAGAAGCTTCTCCTTGGTGAGGAAGGACTCTCAATCCTTTGCTGGGGCACAGAGAGGAACAGCTGGCTTCCCACTTTGAGAGAGGCAACAAATTGACCCCAGATACTTCTCTCACTCTCTCTCCCCAGAGCTGTACCTTGTGTCCCCCACAACACAAACATTTGTTTTTCTGCTACCTCTTCTCTCAGCCTGTCTGATGAAGGTAAGCAGGAGCAGCAATGCAGCTCCAACTTGCCAGCCAAATCCTAGCAAAAGTCACAAAGCTTAGGCAGGGTCAAAAATGTGAAAGTTCGCTGTTCCCAATGCTTCTCCTCTGCTGTCATATCTTTAACTCCTCATCCACACCACAGCCCTAATTGCCACTGGTTCCCCTCGTCTTTCTTGCATGCCAATACTTTGACTGAATGCTTCTCTTCTGCACCTTTTCCCCCCTCACTGTCCCCTGGATCTTTCACACACAGCCCTGGAGCATCCACCAGGCTGTGTGTGGAAAGATCCAGGGGACAGTGATAACACCTGCTTTGAGAATCAGTGTATTAAAATATGCAGTTCTGCCCTGAGCATGCATTGAGTAGTGCATTCATTCGAAGTGTCACCACAAAGCAGGATGTGTAACATCTCAGTGGAAGGTTACCATTACAAACAACTCAGCCATAGATGGAGGCACCCGACGGTTACATTTCCAGAGTTGTGCTGCTACTGGAAGGTCACACTGGAAATTCACAATACTCCCCTTGCCTGGATGCTTTGACTCTGAAGTATCTGAATCTATGGGAACAAGAAATATATTCTCATTTCTTGAAGGGGATATGTGCTAATGATGGAGGAGATCTGATATGCTAATAACCCGTTCTCCTACTCAGAACCACTAAACAGGCAATGAGAAATTAGGCAGTGATTTCCTAATTCCAGTGAAGAACTGAATGTCATTAATTTGAAGTATTTAGAAAGTATTTACATGGAAAGATCTATTTCAATTTCTCTTCCTGTATGGTCTGACATGCAGCAGCAAGCTGATAAAATTCATAAAGGGACAGGCAATTTGAGGAGAAGAAACACTGTCAAGACAGAACATTATGTTCTATCAAAAAGGGATAATGAAAGGCACCTACAAATTCTGCTCTGCATGCAGGAAAGGGAGCAGAAACACCAGAGCAACAGCAGGATTCTCCCCGCCCAAAGAGCATTCAGTGACACCACCATGGCATCTATGCAACACCACCAAGATGTTGGTCAAGGGCCCCAAAATGTTGTGACTGTTATTCTTTAACAAAATCCTTCCTCCTATTCATGAATATGCTATCAGTGAAGGTGGAAGCAGTACCTCTGACAACCATTAGATCTTCTGCAGGGTTTATACTACAGTTAAAGGAGGTCTCCAAAGTGCTGAATCTGTTTTGGACTGGAGCGCAGCATCCTCTAAATGTCAGTCTAAATTCAGTGTAGATTCACTACCCCACCAACACTGGAACTGCTAGCCTCCACTACATGCTTGTAGTTGTCGTGTGCCTTCAAGAAGTTTTTAATTTATGGTGACCACAAAACAAACCTGTCACACTACAGGCTCTTGACAAGATTTATTCTGAGATTCGTCATTGTCTTCCTCTGACAGAGTGTGACTTACCCATGGCTTCCAAGGCTGAGAAGAGAACCCTGGTCTCTCATAGTCCTAGTCCAAAACTCAAGCCACTACATCATGCTGGATCTCCACTGCATGCTATTCAGTCAAAAAATTGAATGGGAAAAGGCATGAAGGGTTCCAGAATAGGATTGAAATTCCCATTGTAGGCAAATAAATAAATAAATGTATTTTTAGAAAACAGAAGTGGTAACAAAACAGATGCCTTATCTAAAGCCTGGAAGTAATGAGTCATAAGTAATAAAGTTACTTTCAACTAATGATTTTGATGGTATTCAGTGTGTATTGAAGTTACATTTCAAAAACAACATAATAAGGTAGGGCAAAGCTACTGTACTGACGTAACAAGTAGCATTTTAGCTACTTTCAAATGTTACATTTCAAGAGCATTTTCAGAGGCATCTTCACAGGAACCTTTCAAAGTTTATGCCATTCTCTTATTAATCCCAAACATTCCCCTACTCAAATAAAGTAACAGAAAGTAGCAGAACAGAAATAAGCAGAACCCCAATAATGCACCAAGTTGCTTTTCCAGCATTTTAAAAGGAATACCAGTGGGTTACTTTCACCAGTACCATAATTTGGAAGGGGAGTTATTGATGAGGAGATCACATTGATTAAAAGCTAGATTGGCAATCTACAATCAGTAAATTTTTTGCAGTGGTAGGCCCAACCTTTGAAACTGTTTGCTTGGCTTATTTAGGTGGGAATAAAGATATATCTTGTAAAACAAGCTTTTTTATTTTGTAAATGAGATGGGAATTGATGACATTTTGGCTTGTCCTGCTACATGAGTTGGATTGTTGGATGTTTTATTATTCTAATTGCTTTGGTGTTTATATACCTTTAAACATGTAAAATAGTCCACTGCTTTGGTCATCTCTATGAAAAGCTGGAGCCAGCATATGGTTTGAGGATTGGAGTAGTATGACTCTGGAGACCATGATGTGAATCCTAGCTTGGCCATGTAAACCCTAGGGCAAATCACACTCTCTCAGCCTCCAAGGGTGGCAATGAAACCCCCCCTCTGAAGAAACATGTCAAGAAAACCCTATGATAGGGTTGCTTTAGATTTGGAGGCACACAACAAAAAGACAACAATTAAAATCTATATTTTAAATTATGTCGTAAAAAATTAAATCGACAAGGCCATGACCTCCTTAAAACTCTCCAAAAATACTCAGTGATTTACATTAGACTGTAAGTTTAATTTCCCTGTACATGTATATCTTAAGCTGTAAACTCTCCACCCCAGAGCTCTCTGTGCTTTTGTCAATATTACCATGTCTGTCATGCTGAGGAACTTCCACAATGAGCTGAGTCTTCTTTGGAGTTATCATGGAGACAAAGCCAGCTCAGCTAAAGCGATTTCTACTTCCTTCTCCAGACTGCTAAAAAACCTCAAGCCGACAAAAGTGCTTCAGCTTAAGGAGATCTGTGCCAATTACTTTAGCAGAGAGCAAGAAAATCATCAATGGGAAGATGTTTGCTAGCTGGATATAAAGGACTAGGCATAAGCTTATCTCTTACATTTGGTGGGAAACTTACCCTCCTTAACAGAGATTACCATATTTTCAGTCATGTCCCTCTCGTGGCAACTTCCAAATGCATTTGTCAAATCTATCTGTCATTTATAGCTTGAAAAGAAGATTTTTGGTATTTACATCAAAATGACCTCCTTAGTAAGGGTGGTAAGCTAGTCTATGGTAGATTGAACATGTGGGAGAGATTGAATTCAAGGCTAGAGGCGAATGAAAAGAACACAGAAAATGCAGATACTTGTGGTTTTAGAGGACTGAACGACATGTAACTCCACATCTCTTAAAATTTTAAAAATCATGACATACAAAACAACTATAGCACTAAGGGTATGGTTTAAATGATGATGATGATGATGATATGTTGCCATAGTAGTTGAAGTTGAATCATATGGACTGATAAGCTACATATTCAGACTGTCAATGAATCCTGGTGCATCCTGAAGTCACTTTGAGTACATAGCTAAAACACAAAGGGAAACAGGCACCCAATTACATTTTAGTTTAGTCTGGGGGTGGATACTTTACTGGCAGCCCATGTTTGAAGCAGATGGGGTATTTGACCCTTCCACTTTAAGGTGAGTAACTGCCCTCATGAACAGTAGATATGATTATATGTAATATGTAACCCAAGGGATTGTGTAGCAGTTTGAGTATTGGACTACAACTCTGGAGACCAGAGTTTGAATCCCTGATAAACCATGAAAGTCCACTAGGTGACTTTGGGCAAGTCACATACCCTCAGTCTCAGATGCAAAGGCGACCCTCTCTGAACAAATCTTGCCAAGAAAACCCATGATAGGTTTGCCTTAGGGTTGACTTAACTACAAAATGTCTTGAAGGAATACAACAACAAAATAACAACAAAGAAGAACCTAGGCTTCTGAAGCAAGTGGATGTACAGTGGGAATGTTTGCAAGATTTTATATCCTATTTTCCACCTCTAATCTCTGATATAGGATTTGCTGTAAATCATAGAGAGAAAAATGTGCCAGGCCCAGGGGCCAAATCACCTCTCTAGCTGTACTGGCATGTTGCCAGAAACACAGAAGTGACACTGCATTTTTGTTTGGGCCAATTTTTGGATGTTTTTGCATGATTTTTGGGTTGGGGTAATGTGGTGATGGGGGAAATTGCCATTTTTGTGTGTGGCTTTAAGACATTTAGTATGATTACTAAGTGGAAAAAAACCCACTTGTTTTCAAGGGTCAGGGCATTTGAAAGTATCCCTGCATCTCTGGAGGAGGTGCACAAAGGGGCTGCAGGATGCATGTCCTATTTATGCTATAATTACATGGGGGGCGGGGGCACAAAAGGCTGCTGGTTTATGGTATGTTGTTCTAGGTGGATCTTGTTCTTACCCAGCAAGGTACTTCTAATGTCTTTAGTCAAGAGCACATAAGAGCTACTTGAGATAATTTGTATGACTTAAGTGTTAAGACAGCCCGAATACTCTAGCTTTGTCAGTGTGACAATTTGCAGAAGGGCAACACTGTTACAGCATGTAATCATGTCATTCATAACATTAGGAGTCCATAGATTGCTCATCTTTCAGCATTAACCAGCAACGTCTTTCTGAAATATACATAAAGCAAACAGATCTGCTGACATCAGACACAATAAAGGAGGATTCAAAGGAGAGAATCCACCTCCCAGTGCACTCTGCTAAGTGTCTCAAGTGTGTTGTTACCGAATCTTGAAGACAGACTGTAAGGTGAAATCACTCAACTACAATTCACCAAAATTCCACCTCTATTTTCCATGAAGGGATGAGTTATTCTGAAAATCAAATTACATGGTTCAGGAACAACAAAGAGTTTTATGGCACCACAAGGATCAACATGTTTTATTTGGCACAAGCTTTCAGACTACAGCTGACTTCATCAGATGACAAGCAAAGCCACTCTTTAAGGTACCACCAAGTTCTTTGGTGCTTTCAGCTCCAACAGACCAACATGGCTAATCCACTTGGAACCTGTATCTGTTTCCATCTGCTAAGTAGTGCAATAATATCCTTGTTGTCAGTCCACCCAACAACATTGTGTGAATGTTAACTGTTAAAGTAATGTACTTTGATTTCCCTTTTTACATCTCAGTTTCTTCTCTCATTATTGTTTAACAAGGCTCCTTTCATATTATCATTAATCTATAGAAAAATGGGCAACTGTGGAAGTCTAGAGAGATGCATTGGTCCCCCAGGAGACATGGTAAACATGTCCCCTAGAAGGCTGCAACCCCCCCCCCCACTGTACCAGCCTTCACAGAAAAAAAAATTAAAAACTGTTTTACCTTCCAATGCCTTCTAGGGGGCATGTTTACCATGTTTTGGGGGCTTCCTGGGCCAGTTTATACCCAGGAAATGTGTTTTTTAAAAACCAACAAAAGGAGTGAAGATTTTTTTGCAGATCTTTTCCCACTGAACCCTGAGGGGTCTGGAGGGCCTACAGGCTGCACTTTGTCCAGCCTGGTCTATAGCATAGAAATATCTTTAATAACATTCCCATGGAGGATCAAGGACTGAACTAATATATCCTCAGACATCAAGTACTGAACAATATAAATTAGCAGTGGATTATTATTATTATTATTAAAAATAATAAATAGGAAACTGAGATAAGCCCTTTCCAAAGTGACAGGGATGCTTGTTTGTGTTGTAGTTTGTGTGAAGAAAATAATGTCACTATTGAGTGGGTTTTTTTTGGAGAAACATTTAAATATTAGGAACATGTACCATCCAGACTCTATCAGTTTGAAAATGGCTCAAATTCTGTGTCCTAGTTCTTAGGCATTGTATTCCCTACCGACCAGTACTCCCCAGTTCATTTTAAACATGCTGTTTTAAAATGAGTTTCTTCTTCTAAAGCAGTTTTTTCCCTCTGTGCTTTATGGAGATGGTTTGCCAAGGATCCCTCATGGTGCAAATATTTCCTTTCTCCTAATCCTCAGATGGACTTTAATATTTCTGGGTTGTATGGTGCGTAATAATCTGTTATTGACTGCCTCTGTGTCTTTGTGTTGTGTTAATCCCTCAGCAACTAAAAAGTTGTGTGATGCAGACATGCTGTGAGATCAGATCTAAGGGAGCCAGAGGAAAGAAGAATTGCATTCAGCAGATACCTGGACACTTTGCAACTAACTGACTGGGTTCTTTCTCTACAAAGCCTCTGCACCAATACAGAACATAAAACCATGCCTTTATATGTTCATACATCTGCACTATGAAAACAAATCTAAAAAGGAACATTTTTTACAAAAGGAAAAAAAAAAAACCAGACAGGTACTTTTGCAAATGACATTAATTGCGTCTCCACCTTTAGCATTCCTACTGCTACCGTAGTTCCTACTTATTCCTATAAGTATTCCTACTTCTGACAAAGGAAAATTTTGTAGCATTGTTTCAGATCAGACCAGAGTTTGGAAATGTAGAATCCCAGAACATCCCAGCCAGCACGGAGTACTTGCTGAGGACTTCTGTGAGTTGTAGTCCAAAAGATTCTGCCCAGGATAAAACAATGGGTCTTAGTAGAAGCCCATGGAGATGAAAGAGAATTTACAAGGTGCTATGCATTTGCACTTGAGACCACATTCTACACCAAATAACAGAAAGTAATAGAAAGTTTGGATCTTTGTTGCAACATAAACAGGCAGAGCTATCCAGGAAGCTTTTAAAGTCTGTGGTTCCCCCCTCTCCAACTTGTAAGGATTTAGCACACTGACAGATAACATCCTTCTAACATGTCCCTGACTCCTCTCCGAAACAGACTGTGTTCTATTAAATAATCGTAGATTGTTTTCTATGTCTTTGTGCTATCACACGATTGAAATTATATAATTCAGAGCAAGACCTTAATCTATCCTATGATTGTAGCTAAGGGCACACACAATATGTAGAACATATTAAGCTTCATGATAATAGATCCAAACTGTGATAATAGATCCAGATAATAGATCCTACACAGTATTCTGTCAAATCACAGCTTTGTAAATCCCCAAGCAATGGGGAAATAAATAGTAACTGATTTTCTAAACCTGGCCCCTGAAATGGGATTTATAATCTCACTCTATACTGTGCAGTCTTTTTTGTCATTTCTGTATGGGAGAAGACATGGTCTGGGCTCTCTACATGGAAGGCGTAAGACAGGGGAGGGGAATATTTTTGGTTCTAAAGCCAGGCGATATCATGGGACAGGTCCATGCACAAGCCCCTCATGTTCATCAGGACCTTCCCTTCCCAATGCTTATTCTGACTTTCCCTGGGGATGGGGAATAAAGTTCCATGCTTTTATAGTTTTTTGTGGGTTTTTCGGGCTATGTGGCCATGTTCTAGAAGGGGGCTCCACTATCTGGTCAGCAACGAAGACCACAGGCAGGAGGCTCCCAATCATTGGACACTGACAACTAAATATCATCAAGGTATTGGTGTTGGAAATAAAACCACAGCAGTACAATGGTTTCTAGTACAGTATCTTTACTGTTCTCCTTTCTCCAGCTTGACGACAGGATGGAGGCTTCCATTTCTGATTGAGACCTCTGAGAAAATTTCTGAAGGGATGAGCCAAACAGGGGCTTCTGGCATGTCACAATGTGACCCTAATAGGCAACTCACACATTCTGTTGTATTAAATCATCTCCTTGCCACCTTTCATAACTCCCTTTGATATGGTCCTTTTCCCTGCAGGGCTCTCACTACTGTCAGCTAGTAAATGAGAGAATATTTTTCCCTTGCTATTTCAGCTGCAGCAGGTGGAATCTTCAGGAGCCTCAGTGCTACTTTTAGCTTCTATGCAGCACATTATCAGTTTGCCTGTGTGGGACTCACCTGTCATCAGGATGGAACAAAATGACAAATGGCAACTTTGCTACTAAGTGGGGGCATCTGTTTCTAATTACACAAGTGTATGCTGGAGCTCCATGCTGAGCAGCCAAAGACCCCCGTGAGGCACAGGGGAGTCATTTCAGACTTCTGTGAGCAATAAAAGAAGGAGCACCTCTTCAGTAATAAATTATCCATCCCACTCCTCCAACACTGTTCACAAAATGCATACAGAGAGGGGCAGAGCCGTGTGCACAATCTGGCCTAGAACTGTATTATTGCATTGGAATTCCTTCTAATAAGCCTGGGTGACTTCCAAAGCTTGGAATTGTTACATTTTGGACTATAACTCCCAGTGTCCCCTCGTAGCATGGTCACAGTCCATACTGGCTGGACAGAGGTGGGTAGGTTCCAAGCTCTGGTGAGTACTAATAACCTATTGCTTAGGGCCAAAGTTAAGGCTATGTCAAGTTGATGCATGCTTCAGAAAAATAAAACAAATTGGAAGCTACTTTGCCCTTGGATGAGCAATGGTGTCACTGAGTGAACTCCCTGCCCCATTCTTTAATTAGCTTTTCAGGCTGGGACCAAAGAAGATACCCCATGCTATCCTCTAATGCCTTATGACACATCTAAATTTTGATGTACTGGTATAGCAAGGGTGGCCAAACTGCAGTCCATGAGTTCCATATGACCCTTTCTTGTGATCCCATCAAGTCCCCCAAGGGGGGAAAATACATTTAAATAATTGCTCCATCCACCACCAAAATCTGGAGGCAAGCCATTATATACCCGAGGCCCTCTTCTCTGCTCTCACTTCACAATCCCTGCCACTACAGAGCCCAACCTTCTTGTCTCCCATGACATTCTTGCAAACAAGCTTGTAAAATGTGGGCTAGACAAAGTAACTGTTAAATGGATCTGTAATTGGTTGACTGGCCGAACCCAAAGGGTGCTCAACAATGGCTCTTTTTCAGCCTGGAGAGAAGTGACCAGTGGGGTCCCACAGGGCTCTGTCCTGGGCCCAGTGCTATTCAACATCTTTATCAATGACCTGGATGACAGAATTGGGAGCATACTTATCAAATTTGCAGATGACACCAAATTAGGAAAAATAGCTAATACTCCAGAGGACAGGATCAACATTCAAAATGATCTGAATAGACTAGAAAGCTGGGCCAAAGCTAACAAAATGAAATTCAACACGGAGAAATGTAAGGTACTGCACTTAGGGCAGAAAAATGAAATGCACAGATATAGGATGGGAGACACATGGCTGAATGAAAGTACATGTGAAAGGGATCTAGGAGTCCAAGTAGACGATAAGTTGAACATGAGTGAACAGTGCGATGCGGCAGCTAAAAAGGCCAATGCAATTTTAGGCTGCTTCAATAAAAGTATAGTGTCTAGATCAAGAGAAGTAATTGTGCCATTGTATTCTGCTCTGGTCAGGCCCCAGTTCTGTGTCCATTTCTGGGCACCACAATTCAAAAAGGACATTGAGAAGCTGGAGCGTGTCCAAAGGAGGGCGACTAAAATGGTGAAAGGTCTGGAAACCTTGCCCTATGAGGAACGACTCAGGGAGCTGGGGATGTTTAGCCTGGAGAAGAGAAGATTAAGACGTGATATGATAGCCCTGTTTAAATATGTGAAAGGATGTCATATTGAGGAGGGAGCAAGCTTGTTTTCTGCTGCTCCAGAGAACAAGACCCAGAACAATGGATGCAAGATGAAGGAAAAGAGATTCCACCTCAACATTAGGAAGAATGTCCTGACAATAAAGGCTGTTCAACAGTGGAACACACTTCCTAGGAGTGTAGTGGAGTCTCCTTCCTTGGAGGTCTTTAAACAGAAGCTGGATGGCCATCTGTTGGGGATGCTGTGATTTGGATTTCCTGCATGGCAGGGGGTTGGACTGGATGGCCCTAGTGGTCTCTTCCAACTCTATGATTCTATGATTCTATGAGTTGGCAGAGCTTCTGCAGTAAACATAGGCCAAGAAGGAAGCCACTCCTTGATCCAGACTAGCCAGCTGAACTCAAAGCTTCTAGAGCTGGGTTCACAGATTTTTTTGGACTTTAACTCTTGTGATATTCTAGCCAGCATTTCCAGGGGTCAGGGATTCTAGGAGTTGCATTAAAAAAACAACGACATAGACCACAAACTAATCATGTACACTGCACTCTGACATTTAACCACATCGCCAAGGATATACAGAAAGCTATACACACAAACACTGGCATATGTTGAAAAATATCCCAGGATGTCAACAAAAACCAATGATTTCATTTAAGAGAACCAAAAACATCAGGGACTTAGTAATGCATGCTGAGTGTAAAACCTTTAAAACATTCTGCTGAGAATACTCTGATGGGTTTACCTAAACCAGCAGGACACCATCCATGTAGTCACTGCACATACTGCACTGACACAACTAAATTGACAGAATTTTAAAATTGCAATGACCAACAATGATATAAACTATCTGACTTTAGCACATGCAATACTAGTTTTGTGATTTATGCTATTCAATCTGTCTGTAAGAAACTTTATGTGGGATGCACCACTAGACCAATAAAATGCAGAATAGGGGAACACCTCTCTAATCTAAAAAAAATAGAAGAGGGGGAGCTCCCTTAGTTTGTCATTTTGTAGAAATGCAACATTCTGCAGCTGATTTCCAATTCTGGGTTATAGAAAGAATTTATAATAATAAAGAACATATTTTAAAGAAAAAAGAGATAAACTGGATTCTAAAATTGAAATCCTTGTTGCCTGTAGGTTTAAATGATGATTTGGATCTACAATCTTTAATTTGAGTATAAAAGAGAAATTATACATCAGAACATATGTATGGGTATGAATGTAATATAATTATATAAAGACATGTACAGAATGAGCAATTGTCAGGAGAGAATGTATCATTTGTTACTGTGTTCTGTCCCAAGACATATAATTGGTTTTGCCTTTCCAAGGTCATGTGGAATATATATACAGAAATGCTACACTGTCTGGTCCTTTTATCTCTATGGTCCTGTAATTTGGAGAGTTACAGGACCATCAACTCCAGTGATTTCTCTGAAAGGGTATATATAACTTGATTAAAATTTATAAGAATAATTTTGTATCATAATTTGATGAGTGTTGTCCTATCTTTTAAAATATTTATTTTAAGAGTATTTATATTTGTTTTCAGCCCCCAAAGAAGGCCTAGTGTGGCTGAAACACGCTGGGCTTTTTAAACACTATAAACACTGAATAAACTGTTGACCATCTTAGAGCAGGTGGTGTTAAGGAAAATGCAACATGGGATATACAGTGATAGAAATAAAACATGTATGTGAGAGTCACTATGACTAAGCAAAAGCAATTAAGAAGCCACACAGGTGTAAAAGGTAATGTAATTTAGCAGTCCTAAATGCCAAGGACAGAAATGTAGAGTGGATAATTGAAAACACCTGAGATTCATTAAGTGTACAAGGTGAAATGATGAAATCATTAATTATGGGTTGAACTATGAGAACCAATCAAAATGGATGTACACGCCCACTGGGTGGAAACTGACAGAGTGGGTGGTGTTTTACTATGGCTATAATAATTGCTATGATTCCCAATGTATTTTTGTGGAGTAGTTTGGAGTAGAGTGGGTAGTTGTTGGATAGTTGTGGAGTATTGTATATAGTAGAATAAAGTAGATCTTTTATATAAGACTACTGAGTTGTCTGGTGTCTTGGGTGAAGATACAAGAGCCAGCTGGATCCTGAAGAAGTGTGAAGACTTCTGTGGAGGAAGAGTGAGAAGGCTTGGAGAGTTTGTCAGGGTCTTCAGCCTATTCTCTGAAACTCTGCTGCTTTAGAGCAAAGCTTTAACCACTGGCCAAAACTGGTCAGCGCCGGTGCATAACAAGGTGGTGAGTTAGAGCCAGAGGTGAAGAGCTACAACTCCCATCATCCCTGACAGGTGGAGCTTGTCTCCTTTTGGTTTTCTATCTCATGATGAGCCATAAAAAGCTTCCCATGTGATGGCAGCCATCCCAAAGAGCTGTCCAGCCATTCATTCTATCAAGAACCCACACTGCAGCTACTTTCACATTTTCTTAATGCCACAGGTCCAAACCAGGGGCCTTCCCATCCCTCAAATGAAATATCTCCTGTTTCATTGAGGACTGCTAGGATGAGAACCTTCCCAGTTGCCTTAATAGAACAGCTAGGCTAATATATAAATGGAACAGGGAACAGGGAAAAAAAACCAAGGTGCTGGCTTTCCAGCATAACGCTTTACAGTGGGTCTGGTTCTTCCAGCAGCCAGACAGATTCAATCTGGCATGATTAGGAAAAAACAAAAAGGCAGGGAGAGAGGACATGAACTGGCATTGCATTTTCCAATTTCTGCTGTTTAAGAAGGCTAATCATTAAGGGAAGTGTATGTATTAATTATCAGTGATTTGTTAGGAAATGCTGAGAGGTTTATAACAACAAGCAAAAAGAAAAAATTAATTTATATTCCCTCTCTAATCTATTTCCATGCATCCTGGAGCCCCACACACTGCTCTGTCCTCTTCCCCAAAGCTGCTGTTTCCCCAGGTTCTGGGCCATCTGCACTTCATAATTAAAGGAACCCCCAGGGGACCCATAACACAAATGAGCTAATTTCATGTTTAATGATCTTTAATCAGAAGTGAGTGTGACTAACAACAGTCATCCAGAAGGTGCTTTGTTGTTGATTTTATCTTCCATCATTCCTTCCAAACATCCTAAATTCTGTTTTGACTTCTGAGGTTCCAGCTCCCACAGAAACCCAGAATAAAGCCAGCCACTGCAAAAAGAAGTAGATATTAAAAAGATATCCATTTGGCATTGCAAAGATGCAATGCTAAGGAGGCTGAAAATAGCCAACGGGCTGTGTAAAAATCTATCTCTAGCTTCTTCCAATGTGCTTTCAGTTCAGAGAATTATATTTCAAAACAAACATACACAAAACAAGTCGATGCAGATGAACAGCTACTCTCTCAGTTTTAGAGGTCTGTCCCTATTCTCCTCCAGGATTTAATCAGAATATAGTAAGAGTTGAGCTACATCTGACCAAAGGCCTCTTTGGTCCAGCCATCTGCTTACACAGCGACCACTCAGATACTCTGGGAAGCCCACATATAGAGCATGAGTACAGTTGCATTCTCCTTCTGCAGCTCTCCAGCATTATATAACCAGGCACCCTGGGTCTGATATTAACTGATATATATATACACACACACACTCATAATATATATCGCTAGTACCATTCATGAATCCTCCATGAGTACATAGAGATATCTTGTAGCACCTTTGAGACTAACTGAAAGAAAGAAATGTTGCCAATTTCTTTCTTTCAGTTAGTCTCAAAGGTGCTACAAGAGACCTCTGTGTACTGATTCTACAGATTCACACAGATATATCTTTGAATTTATCCTCCCTGAATTTATTTAATATCCCTTTACAATTAAGGTGTGTCCCTTTTCTTAGGAAGTAAGTTAATAATAATAATAATAATAATAATAATAATAATAATAAAATTTATTTCTATTTCGCCTCTCTACAAAATGCAATCGAGGCAGCTTACAAGATTAAAAATATACAACTTAACCCTCAACCCCTCCTCCTTAAAATACAATTAAACAATGTAGAATTTAAAACACAAAACATACTTAAAAACAATACAATAACTGGTGAAGTCCGAGGTCAGCAATTAGATTTTCCTTCTGATAGCCAGAGAACTATTCAGGAAAGTCCTGCCGGAAGAGATCCTTCTTTATAGCTTTTTAAAAGCTGTTTAGAGTGGTAATATGATGGATCTCGTTCAGCAGGCCATTCCACAATCTGGGAGCTACAGCTGAAAAGGTCCTCTGGGAGATTTTTCCCAGATTTTCCCCTGAGGATCTAAGTGTGCAGGGAGGATTATATGGAAGGAGGCGGTCCTGAAGATAGGTTGGACTCAAGCCATTTATTTCCATCACACCATGTTACCACTCCACCAAAAAGAAAGAAAAAAAAAAGAAAAAAAAAAGAATAAAGTGCAAAAGCAGGGTTACAGCTGAACATTCAGAAAAGAAAAATAATGACTACAAAGTATTTACATGACTTTAAAGTGGATGGTGAAGACATAAGTCAAAGACTTTATATGCCTTGGCTCACTCAATCAAAATGGAGGCTCTACTCAAGAAAACAGAAGACTACGATTTTGATGAGCAGCTATGCAGGAACTGGATAAGATCCTCAAGTGTAAAGATATATAATTGAATACCAAAGTCAGGATCATCCATGCTGTAGTATTTCTAATTTCTATGCATGGTTGTTAAACATGGATAGTGAAGAAAGTGACAGGAAAAGAATCTACGCCTTTGAAATGTAGTTGCAGAGAAGAGTTCTACCGATACCATGGTCTGCCAAAATAAATGGATCTGAGAACAACTCAAGCCTGGATTGTTCCTAGATGCCAAAAATGACTAGAGGCTATCATACTTTGGACATATTGTACGGTGACATGAGTAATTAGAAAAGACAATAAAGCTTAGTACATTGGGGAGGGATAGGAAAAGAGGAAGATACCATTACAAGTAGATAGATTCAATCAAGGAAGCCACAACTCTGTTTTTGTAAGAGTAGGGCTCTTACTAACAGGGTATCCTGGCAGTCTCTCATTAATAGGGCTGCTGTAAGTCAACACTGACTTGATGGCAATTAACAACAAGGATGTTCCATTGACTATTTGCTACATGTGAAGAAGTACCTCTTTTCATTTGTCTTGATTACCACATAATTCAGCTTTACTGGATGTCCCCAAGTTCTGTATTATCAGACAAACAGCAAGAAAAAAAATCTTAGCCGCTTTTTGTCCATCTTGAATTATTGTATGCACCCCTACATGGTCCTGCATTTTATCCACCTCTTTCCCCAATCTGTTAGTTGGAGGGTTTGTTTTTAAACTCTGAGTTACATGTACCCTTCTGGGTATTTATACACCCTCTGTTTGGTTTTTCTGACTGATACTGAGAAACAGATTTCCTCCTCCAACACAAATACAGGAGGGCAAGATGAGCGCAAGACAGGTTGCAGTGAGCTGCATTCTGTTTGGTAGGTTGGAAATACTATGACAACTTTAGATTACTCCTCTGACCTTTCCAGGAATAGCATGATCCATGATTCTTTTAGGGTTCAGATATATGTTTGTGTTTTTGAAGCAAAATTAATATATAAATCTGCTTTGACAACATCGCCGTGTGAATGCACACATCAGGTTAGGTCAAGAAATGATCCCATGAGCACCAGAACATAGATCAGAACTGGATATTTGATGCTCATGCCTGCTAGCTTCACAGACTTGCATTCATGTGAGGTGCCTCTAAGCTTGAACCAGGAAATCTGGACCTTATACTCTATACCACCATGACATTTCACAGGGATAAAGATTGATTGGTCTGAATCTTACCACTTCACATTGTTACCTGAGGAGCTGGAAGGCAAGCTGGAGCCAGTCAGCTAAGATGAATTAGGTGCCTTGGTGAGTCAACAGACATTCTGTTCACCTCATATAAGAATTCTTAAGTTTGGCTCTTCAGTCTGGGTAACCCATGAGAAAAGGTATGTGCCAGACATCTGATCTTGCTGATTCTTCTTGATCACATATGACAGATACAATATTTACAGAAGAATGGTTTTGATTTTTTACTTTTAGTTTTACATCATTGTATTGCTGGTTCCATGAGACCAGGGTACCTGAACAGTAGCTTTTCTTGAATACAGTTGGCCCTCCTTACCCACGGATTTTTTATCCATGGATTCAAGCATCCATGGCTTGAAAATATTTTTTAAAAAAGTATAAATTCCAAATAGTAAACCTTGATTCTGCCATTTTATGTAAGGGACGCCATTTTCTTATGCCATTGTATTTAATTGGACTTGAGCATCCACAGATTTTGTTATCCACAGGGGGGGGGGGGGGGGTTCCTAGAACAAAACTCTAGCAGACAACAAGGGCCCACTCTACCTGCTTCATGCAAAATGAAGAAAATTTCTTTAGAAAATAAGTTTTTAAAAAACATACATTTCAGATATATCTTTTTTTTAAAAAAAAAAGAAAAAAGAAAGAAAGCATAAAACAATTCCACGAGGTGAATGAAAGCCATTACTCCAACCTAAGAAAATTCCATGGGCTCTAGATTACATTGTCATTATGCTCTCTAAAGCTGTATACTGTATTGGAAACAGAAGGCACAGACATTTGTCCATTTATAATTATAACTGCTTTTTCCCAGAGGTATTGGAAAAGTAGTGTAGCCATATAAAGTATGCAATTAAAGTTCAGTAAAACCACTAGCCACTTTTATCTATAACTGTTTCCTGGAAACAATCATTCCAGTACACAAAGAGACAAACACAAAGAAAAAAAAGAATTTTTACCTAAAACACCAACATTAAACATAAAGCAAAACAAAAAGGTACTGTATTTGAAAAAGGCAAGAAGCCAGTACACATAGATACTAGCTCAGCATATTGCTTTTCAACTGTGTCTTTTTCCCACCCCTGAGATCACAAATGGGAAAGGGCTGGCCTCACATCTGCTTTCATAACATCTCTGTGTGAATGCGCACAGAGCATAAGAAGAACCATGCCTAATCAGACCAAAGGCAGGTCTAGTCTAGCTACATATGATCTCCATCAACCAAATACCACTGGGAAATTCACCAGCAGCAAACAGGTGCAAAGAGCAGCCTCTCACTCATGTTCCTCAGTAACTGGTATTGAGAAGAATACTGCATCTGATACTGGATGTCATCTCTAGTCCTAATGAATGATTAATATCCAATGATGGCTTTATCCTCCATGATTCATCTGAAATGCTATGTAGTTGATTAGAACAATGGCGACACCCTGTGCACATGGGCGCCACCATTGTTATGTAAGTGCTGTGCGGCATCCACACGGCACCACACGGCACTTATGTAATGAGTGTGCCAGTGGCACACTTGTTTACGCTGCTGCCGCGGTTTCAAAAGAACCCACTTTTTGCAGGTGCTTTTTCCGCCAACGGGAAGCCTCGCGGTTTGGTGGCTGAAGCTTCCCTCCGGCGGAAAAACAGGCGGCGGCAGGTCACCCTTTTTGGGTGGTCTGTGCCGCACCATAGTTATTTCCGAAAGATTGGGATACAAGGGAACCATAGCAGTTAAAAGTGATACGCAGCCACTTTGAATTTGCACCTTTACATAATCCACTGCCTTTGTTCAGAGTCTGCTTTATGTTTCTAGGCCACATGGCACCAAGGTAGTTTGCTGACATTCTGAGGTCTCAGTCCAGTTCCCAGCTAGCATTGACCTTCTGAATCCATTGCTGAATAAGTCAATATTTGTGTAAATTGCATTGATTCAGTGGGTCTACTCTAGTGCAGACCAAAAAAGCAAGACCCGGAGCAATGGATGCAAGCTACTGGAAAAGAGATTTCACTTAAACATTTGGAGGAACTTGTGGTCTCTTCCAACTCTGTGATTCTATGATTCTACCATAAGAACATTCTGAAAGAGATTTCTTCAAGACAATCAGGAATAATGTTCTATTTTTAGTAAGGAAAAACAATTTTCAGCTGTGGAAGAAATGAGAAAGGCTTTAGTAAAGAACTGGTCTTTTCTACAGATACATTGCAGCTTCATCTTGACAGATCCCAGTGATGCTTGACTGAAATGGAGTAGGAGGGGGATGAGTGAGGTCCTGTGTATTTGTTAGAATTTGGCAAGGCTTGCAAAGGCTGTCATGCCAATGAAGGTCTCACAGAGGTGATTTGCACAGAACGCCGGCAGAGAGGTGAGTAAACAAGAGCCCTTGTCTCTGCCCTCATGATGTCATGTTCAGCAAGCATGGCAGCCTGGCAGTTAAATCTGGTGAGTGCTGTGGCCAAGCCCTGCATGTTGGCAGCAGTGCCACTGACAGCAGGTGACTGCACGCTTGTGCCTACAGCAGAGTAATGAGGTGGGAGAAGAGCAAGCAGTGTTGTAAAGCTGAGTTTTCCTCTGCTAAATATCGCCGCCATCCATTTGCAGCTGGTTATCAGAGGACCTGGCAGGCGGTGACACTCCCTGCCTGTTATCTCTCCAGCAGCAGTGAGCTGCCCTTTGACACATTCTCCCTCCCTCTTGCTCTCTCTGTCTGTCTCCAGATGCAAACAGAGCTATAAGGGAAGGGAGCTCAGATTAAATGAAGAAACTAGGAGGAAATAGGAAAGGCAACCAAAGGAGAGTTCAGTCCTTCTTTTCTCCTGAAATCCATTGCAACGCTCTACCGTTAACCACCGGGTAGCAGCCATTACCTCTTACATTTGGCTAAATGCTCAGTTTCCATAGAAATCTCCAATGTCTTGTCTTTCAAAAGAGCAGGAAAGGAAAGGATGGTTTCAGATGCAGCTTCCTCCTGTTGTACCCAAACTGCCATTTACTGGTGTGGATCAGAGTATGTTTTCCCCCCATTGTGAAACCCAGCATTGCTCAGCTGCCAAGAATAATTGGAAACTGTAACCTGCCAATGTGCCATAAAGATGCTTCTAGGGATAGGGCTTTAAAAACTGATTTTCCTTTTCATACAACATTCAGGCTCTCATAACAGTCCATAGACACAGAACAACAGTAAGAAACATAGAAAGGCTATGGCACCAAATATTGAGGTGGAGAGGGGAAGTTTTTTAAGCTAAAAAAACCCAAAACACTAAAGTTTAAAATATTGATTTTAAAACAGCAAAATCAATCAATCAATCAAAATAAAAAACCCAACATTTTGAATTGAAATGCTTTCTTTTGTGGCATAACCTTTTATATTGGTTTTCAGAGACACTCATGTTTGTCTATTTCAGTATAACAAGCCAGCTTAAAGTCTAACTAATTTATTTCAGTGTTAACTTTCATGGACTACAACTCACTTTCTTAGGTACATGGCATTCAGCCTCAGTAGACACATTTATACAAACTTTAGGCATGTACGGTAGTGGTAGGAGAATGTGGAAGATAAACGAAATAAAATAACATTTTGGCAAGGTAATGAGATGACAAGTACAGTCTTAACATTTGGCCAGGAAATAAAACATAACAAAATCCAAAATCCATGAAGCATCGATACCTTTATTGGACCAACTCCAAAGCCTAAAAAAAATCATGAAAGCTTTAAAAACTTCATTGGCTCCTTCATCAAGCAAAGATGTTACAAATCATGCAGGAGAAGAAGATAGGTGCTGAGGTTAACAATCACAGTGTACATTCTGTCATAGATATTACTACTGTTAAGATGGTACTGAGGGATCTGAAGGCAGGCAGAGTCCACTTCCCTTCTTAGTCACATGAGGAGTAGGGTAAAAGGGCATTAAAAGACTGGTAATAAAATTTCAACTCCATTAGCAACAGAAAAGTAACTTCCTTTGAGATCCAGCTGTTCCTGTCCTGCGTGAAGCTAATTGCGTTTTTCATACAAGAACTAGTGATTGGGTCCTGTGCCATCTGGACGTATTGCCATGGGAACCTGGTGGGGGACATTTTATTTGGCCTATGCAGACAGGGCCAAGGAGTCTCTGCGCTGTTACATCTGGAAAAACCTTTACGTGCTGTATAGGTAAAACTTGCCAACTGTAGTCCAATGAATGAGTTTTACCTTTGTTGGAAGTAAAAAAACCTTAAGAGGTAAGTACCAGTTATTTGGCTCCCTGTTGTGATTAAATTGGGTATCTTCAAATTCAGAAAATATATTCAGGGGTAGCCGTGTTTGCCATGCAGCAAAATATAACAAAATCCAAAATTCATAAAGCAGGGACACCTTTATTGGGCTAACTCCAAAGCATAAAATACACCATGCATAAAATACATCTTAGTGATGGTTGGTTGTAAAAGAATAGTCGAGAGGACAAAGGAGCATAGCACCATTTAACATCCAAGTATCAATAACCAGATAAAACATGCATGGTAAGAAAAGTTGGTGGTGGATAAAAAAGAAAACAAATAGTTCTCACACAGTAATAAAAGAGGTAGAACTTTTTCTTGGAGAAGAAGATTTGTGTAGACATAACATCAGTGAAACCAGCGTGTTAGTGTATGTGCTGTGCTGAGAGACCATTGTCTTTCATCAAACCTCTATTGATAGATTGAAATGTAATACATTTGTGAATGTATCCGAATTCCACTATTTCATTTTTAGTCTTTCCTTTAAAGTCTTTTCTTCCTCAACAGCTATTCTGAGATAAATGACAGAGTATTCTAGCAGACTAAATTTTTTTGACATATCTTTTTATGTATTGCTGCTTCTAATGTGTCCATTTATTCTCTTGTGTAGAAATTGTCCTGTTTGCCCTATGAAGAATGCAGAGGGACATTTCGGGCAGAAGAAGGTATGTTTGACATTGGAAGATGAACAATTATATATGCTCCTGGTCCTGTGGGTGACATCATTAGGACCTGTAATGATGATGCCAAAGCAGATGCAAGAACAGAGTTGGCATCTAGTTTTCCAACAAGGTCCTTGTAATTCCTACCATGTTGTGTAGCCTGTGGTAGGTGAATAGTTGTTTAAAGCTAGGGACTGTCAATAAGTTTAGATCTGATACAAAGTCAGTGGAAGGGCTACATTATTGCCCAGAAAAACTGTATCTCACAGATGATGCATTTCAGTTGTGAGATGCAGGTAACAAATATTGGTGTTTCTGCCACTAGGGTCCTATGGAGGCCACATGGACTGCCAAACATTCTGAAAAGAAAAGAGATTGAAGTGCTATTTCTGGTTTTGAGAAATTGGTATTTTAGAATGTTAATACAGAGAGGCCTTGCAACCTATTTAAAAAAGTGAATTTATGCTTCTCAAGAGAGGCAACTAAATCTAGGGAAAAAAGGGTAATCAAAGGGGAATTGGTATGGATCAAGAACCACAAAAACAAGCTTTGGGGCCTGTTGTAGAGACTAACCAAGCAAAGCCACACTCAACAAGACTTTATCTGGACTGGGACTGCTTTAATGGGTCTAAGTAATATATTACACGGTTATAGGCAGGGGAACTATGATCCTCTGGCTTGCCCAGACTAAATCCAATCACTAGTTCCACCTTGAGTAAAACCACTGAATCAAAGAAACATGCCAATTATTGATGTAACAGCCAGCAATTACTTCAGCATAGAAACATAGACTCATATCAGAAAGTTGGAAGAGACTGCAAGGGCCATCCAATCCAACCCACTGCCATGCAGGAAGACACAATCAAATCACATCTACTACAGCTAGGACTGACAAGTGACTTGAGCCAATATATATTTTATCCTGATAAGTATTCACAATACCAAGCTAATTCCGCAAGGAAAAGGCAGAATATAAATAATAATAATAATAATAATAATAATAATAATAATAATAATAATAATAATAATAATACATTATTATTATTATTATTATTATTATTATTATTATTATTATTATTAGCCCATAGATTACATAACATAACGACAAAGGACAATCCAGGCAAAATGATAACATAACGACAAAGGACAATTCAGGCAAAATGAAACACCTTTGTCATATGAATGTCAATGAAAGAGCTGAAAGTTGGTTTGTTTATCAATCTTTTCAGGAGATTAACAACTTGTATATTGAAATTTCTCTTGCCATTCCTCATTTCTACCGTCATCTTTCAGACACTTAGTTTTTGTTTTAAAATTCATTTTCATTTCCACTATGGGGTAGAAAGGTGTGTGGACTACGTTTAAATGCACAGTATGACAACCATCTGGATACAGTCACTTGCACACACTCTGGCTGAAATGCTGGAATGGAACGTAAAGCGGCCGCCATCCCTCCAGGCACCATGACTACTAGCCAATCAGTCAGCCAACCAGACACACAGCCATGATATCTTGGAAATAGCAGCAGCGGCAGCATCTGCCACCATCAACAGAACTAATGGAAGCCATTTGACCTCATAACCCTTGCTGGTACCAGGCTAAGGGTGATGAGACATTATACATATAATTGCCTAGCAAAGGAGGGAGCCAGAATATTTTTGGAATTAGACATGTGGGAGATGATTGCTGATGTAGATATAAAATTTTTGGCTTCTCAAAATGTTTGTATAAACAGGCATACTGGTAGTTAAAGGCTCAGTCAAATCTTTCCCTCTCTCATCTTTATATATAAGGGATGAGACAAAGGAGCTTACCGCATGGATTTTACACTGGCTCGAGCCTCCCAGGCTGCAGCTGGGATGTAGGATGGAGGTGGGGATTATTGCATGCTAAATCGCCACTTAATTGCCAGCCACCATCAGCCCAGGTCCAAGCTGGGTCCCAGCCGTGGTCTGCCAGCACTTTTTAGAAGTTGGAAGCTTTCCGACTCTATCCTGTGTCCCAGCTGCAACCTGGGAGGCTTGAGCCAGTTTTAAAGTTCACGTGATAAGCTCCTAAATCTTAAACATTGTGTCTTATTACATGGGGTCTTATACAGCTCTATGCAGTTTAGTGACAGATACTGCTTAAAGAAATAGCACATGGCTGTTATTTATTTATTTAGTGCATTTCTTGACCACGTTTCAAGGCTGCAGTCTTCTTAAGGCAACTGACAGTATAACCAAGGTGTCTAATTGTTCAGCATGAACTGTTCATTGCTTTTGCACAATTAATCCTATGGTCCTAGAAACCTGCCTTCACAGAAGCCCAGCCTGTACCTGGGAATGAAGGTGTAAGTGAAAGGATGGACAATCACTAATGTTTCACAACTAAAGGCTGGGGAGATTATGACACAGGCGAAAGTGACCCCATTAATACAAAAGTGATGGGACCATTCCATTTCACTGATGGGACAAGGATGGGATGAGTGCAATGTTGCAGAATGTGTGTGATAATCGTCCTCCAATTGTGCGATAGTGACGGGAGTATCCTGCTTCTCTCCCATCACTTTTCCAAAACTTTTGCCCATACAATATGATAATCTCCTGTGACACATGTAGCCACATGTGATGATTCAGTTTGGTCGCATGTGGCCAAGCAACACAGAGATATAAATTATTAATGAGAAGAACACAGAGAACTACTCTTTTAAGCAGGAAATCCTCAGATTTGATGTACAGTCTGCCCTCTGTATGCACAGATTCTCCAGCCACAGATTCAACCATCCATTTCTTGAAAATATATTTTTAAAAATTTCCAAAAAGCACACTTTGATTTTGCCATTTTATACAGTTGGCCCTTGGTATCAGTTGGGGTTTGGTTCCAAGAGTCCCCTCCCCCCATGGATACCCAAATCCCTAGATGTTCAAGACCCATTATATACAGTGGCATAGTAAAATGGTGCACCATATATAAAAAGGTACAATCAAGGTTTGTTTTTTGGAATTTGTTTTGATGGCTATTTTCAAGCTATGGATGGTTGAATCTGAGGATGCAAATTCCATAGATATGGAAGGCCAATTGTATAAGGAACACCAGTTTATTACACCATTGGATATAATGGGACATGAGCATCCACTGATTTTAGTATCCATAGGGTGGAGGGGGGGGGGGCTGGAACCAAACCCTAGTGTATACTAAAAGTCCACTGTACTGAGTTTAGGAAAGCAGGGAGGGGGAAAGGAAAAATGAGAAAGGACAAGACTCTGTTTCTCCTTGTCCTGACTCTCCAGATAATTGAATACAACTAATTTTGCACTTTGAGCTCCATTTGTAGTGACTGAAGTAACCTGAGGACAAAGAAGTAAAGTAGGAAAGAGTGGAGAGAAATCTTAAAAGCTGCTGAGAAACTGGAAAGCAGAAAGTTAAGTGGGACAGTGCTTGCTAGACTGGGACAGTTGGAGGCTATGAACAATGGAAGAGGCCAACTATAATAATAATAAAATAATAAAAGTTTATTTATATTTCCCGCCTCTCTCTATGGATCGAGGCGGGCTTACAATAATAAAAATGGAACACCAATTTCCATATATAAAATGCATCTTAAAATCAAGACAGTACATTAAAATCCATATATTAACATATCATTCATTTACTCAGAGTGGGATGTCCCTTCAGTTTTATAAAAATCAGGGGGATAAGCCTGCCGGAAAAGGTCCGTTTTAATCGCTTTCTTAAAAGCTTTCAGAGTAGTAATCAGTCGGATCTCTACCAGTAAAGCATTCCACAGTTTAGGGGCCATGACAGTAAATGCTTTGTGGGAAGTTGACAATAATCTGGTATTTGGATAATCCAAAAGATTCTTCCCGGATGTTCTGAGAGTGCGGGGTGGGTTATGTAGGGAGAGGCATTCCCTCAAGTAACTTGGGCCCAAGCTATATAGGGCTTTAAAGGTTATGACCAACACTTTGTACTGTGCCCAGAAGCTGATTGGCAACCAGTGAAGGGGTTTTAATACAGGTGTTATATGGTCAGATCTAGGTGTTCCGGTGGCCAATCTAGCAGCCGCATTTTGAACCAACTGAAGCTTCCCAACTTGGTACAAAGGTAGCCCCATGTAGAGCGTGTTGCAGAAATCAAGAGAAGAGATTACCAGTGCAAGTACCACTGCTTCAAGGTCCTTTCGGTCCAGGTAGGGGCGCAGTTGGCATATCAGCCGAAGCTGATGCCAGGCACTTTTGGCCATCGCATCTACCCGAGATGATAACTGTAGAGATGAATCCAAAAGTAACCCCAAACTGCATAATTTGTCCTTTAGGGGAAGTGTGATCCTGTCCAGGACAGGTTGACAAATCTCCGTCCCTGGACTTGGGGAACCTATCACTAGTACCTCCATTTCCCTGGATTCAACTTGAGTTTGTTTTCCCTCATCCAGCCCATTACAGACCCAAGGCAGGCACCCAGGGGAGAGATGCCATTCTTAGTCACTGCATCAGTCGGAGACATAGAGAAGTGTATTTGGGTGTCATCAGCATACTGATAACACCGTGCCCCATGTCTCTGGATGATCTACTGGACTTTTATAAGATATGAATATGTTTAAAGCTCCCCAGCTGTATTATCCAACAAGAAGTGGCTATTTCCTCTGATGCCTATTAGATTGAGACATGGTGACAGACTGGGAAGCTAAGTACCAGAAGGGTACCTGGGAGACTTTGGAAATCTAAAGTTATTGGGTGGCAGAGGAGTTATTCAGAATATGGTGCATATTCTTGGAGACCCTGTGTTCTATCAGTATTCTCCAAGTAACTTTGGGGTCCACCATGGTTCATCCTCAAGCTGAAGAGGTGGCTTGCCAGCAGCCCTTTAGTGCTGCACAATCATAGCTCTATGATTTTACTTTAAATGCTGTGAGAACATGTTTTTGAATTCTGGGATTTCCAGTTTAAAGGAGGGGTATGTAGAATTCTCAGCCAGAGACCTCTAGTGCTTCACCAGATTACAAAACCTAGAATTCCACAAGCATTTAAAGTGAGATCAAAATGCTATAATTGTGTAGTGTTAAGGGACCCCTGAAGTTTCAAGACTTTTGAAGAAAAAACGTGAACTGCAATCTAGACCAAGGATACTTACTGCCCAAGGTATGCAATGTTGGGGTAAAATCCAATGCCTGTTCCTTTCCTGTATTTTTGATATCTATATCTATATCTATATTCACAAAGAATCTCTCAAGCCACTTCTACATTTCAATTTCTGCCCTGAGTTGACCTTGACGACAGATGCTCAAGTGCTAATAGGCAATTAATTAAAAAGAAATGAGAGTGTTCCCTGGGAAGTGCAGCTTGGCCCATTTTGTCTGCTGTTCAGGTGAGCCTCCGTTGCCACCAGAACTGTGTGAAAAAGAGACTCAGACTGAGCCTGGCAGCAGCTGCCACTGGAAAAGCAGCTCCACACTATCAGCTCACTTTCAAACACCAAGGCCCCTTGCCATAAATGTTTCCTAGAAAGTCTTGGTGCCACATGAAACAGGCCATAAGGAGGAGAGGAGAAAATTAGCCATACAACGCAAGCAAACAAGCAAACATCCAAAGATGGTGCAGCATCACTATGGGGAGAAGATGGGAGGAAGGGTCCTTTCTGATTTTATTGTACTGGTGTGGGTGATGGAGATTTAGGGACATATCTTATACTGACTGCCTTATACTCAGTCAGATAATTTAGCCCAGTATTGTTGATATGAACAGGAAATGACATTCCATGATTTCAGACAAGATAACAGGAGATGCCAGAGACTGAACGTGGAGCCTTTTGAATGCATACCTGTACACTTTACAAGGAAACTGCAGCCCTTTCACTTCAGGGACTAGGGGAGGTGCTTTCACTAATGATGAATGGAGATGATATATTTGGAAGGATATGCAGCTTGGAAGATAGGAAAGGTCCCCAGTAATGAGGACAAGGAAAAAGAAATAAGAAAATGATAAATTGATTAGAAATATGGTTATGCTTTAAGACAAAGGTAAAAACACATCAACTTGGGTAGAATTCTCCACTGAATTTATGTGACTGAATTTTGTGTAAATATATGTAGGATCTGCTTTCAGGGGCCAGCTGTTTTAGTCTGTTTTAGAGAAAAGCCAGCAACAGCTGTTACTGTACCATGGAGAACAACACATTTATTATAGCAATCATTTTTCTGGACTACAGTCCATTTCATCAGAAACATTTCATGAAGTGGATTCTAGTCTACAAAAGTCTATGCCATCATAAATCTGTTAATCTCTAAGGTGCTACAAGTCTCTTTGCAATTTTAACAGAGAAGATTACATTGTTATATTTGTTTCACTGTGTTGAGTTATATGTAAAGCACTGAAAGTATTAGCTATTGGGATAAACTGAGATAAAATCTAAGCAAAGGCAGACTGTTGTGGGAGCTGTTTGTAGCATTAAAACAGTCAGACAACAATCACAGTGTGTGGGTGGTTGCGAGGAGAGATGAATGGGAAGATATAATTCCCTGTTCTGTCCAGGACTTACTTTTTTGGACCAAGGCTACTGACTGTATCCTGTTTTTGCACAATTTCCCTAAAGGACAATTCTACAAAAAGCAGGGAGACCAAGAATTGTGCTCATATGAATAAATCCAGAGTTTGAAAGAGTTACTTTTTTAAATGGCAGATTCCTCCAACTAGTGATCATTCTGGCAGGAGGATTCTGGGAATATTTATCCCCCAAATCTTCTTTCTTAAAGAGATAAACCCTTTATGGTAGGGATAAGAGACCCCTCCTAGTTGTTGCCCTACAGATTCCATGCAGTCCTCAACATTGGCTATGCTTTGTAAGTCTTCAGCTACTTCAAGTCCAAAACAAGATCTAGAATGCCACATTATACCTAGACTTGTCTTATGTGCTGAACCTCCTTGTTAGTCCCATATAATTTAATGTCTGAATGGGATTTACTTAAGTGTTGACTCACCATTCAACAAGCAATAGATAGGACTTGTTTTGCAAGGATGTAGCAATGGAGGTTGAAAGAATGCAGAAACCCTATAATATGTATAATTGAATATCTATTCCAATGTGTTCTAAATATTACAATTTATACAACAAAGCCATATATAAAACAAAATTATTTTTACAAACATGAATGAAAACATTTCTATATACTTCTCTATTAAACAGACGTTGAGCTTTATCACACTAGTGGGCAAATGAGAGTTAAACTAGAGAAAACCAGGAAATGTCTGAAGTTTATCACACAACATTTCCTGGTTTTCTCTAGTTTAATCCGTGTTTAAATCCTGTTTGCCTGCTAGTGTGATAAAGCTCCTAGTCAGGTTTGATATATGGTGGGTTTTTTTATATGTTGTAATCATTAGAATACACTAAATTTGGATTTTGGATTTTGGAATATTTCAGATCTTGGAATTCTGGATAAGGGATACTCAACCTGAACTTCTTAATTCTATAAGGATATGCATAATTCATACCCTTAAAATTTTAGCATGGACACCTTAACATTTGCTCTCTTTTATTCAAGTAGACACAGAGCTCAGTGCAAAATTGGATTCTAATATGTGGATATTTTCTTCCATTTTGGTCCAAAACACATTATAGAAATAATCTAGTTTGTGACCACTTTAACTGCCCTGGCTCAGTGCTAAGGAATCCTGGGAAGTGTAGTTTATTGTGGCACCACAGCTCTCTGACAGAGAAGGTTAAATGTCTCACAAAACTACAGTTCCCAGAATTCTCTAGCATTGAGCCAGCACAGTTAAAGTAATCTCAAACTGGATTATTTCTGCATCGTGTTTTGGACCATTGTCTTGCTTTAGGCTCTTCTGTTCTTGCTATGTAGAGTTGTGCAATTTATAAGGGAAGAAAACAGGGTCAAATGGGGCTGTATCTCAGGGGTATAGCTAAGGGTTTGGACTAGATGAGGACATGGCCCCATACAGTAGGACTTCGCCCCCCCCCCCCCAGTTTTCTTTCAGTCCTTAATTTTCCTGCATCACAGAGAGAGAAATGTTGAAAACTATTAACTTCTAGAATTGTTACATTTGCTGTGTTCACATTCCCTTGGTAACTCTTTAGTTAAGGTATCTAAACTGTTCTACTAAGTGCTCAGCTGAAGTTTTAAGCTACAGCAATGCTAGAATTGCTAGAAATTTGGAGATTCGTGAAAATGTTCATTTGATGGAGATAATTCATACATGTGGAGACAATGCCGCCATTTTGCCTCCCCCGCCCCATAGCTGCAAAAAAGGGGGCAATCTCCAACTCACCTCTCACTAAGTTCAGCAAATCTGAAAAAAGGATGGTGAAAGAAAGAAGAAACTCTATAAAATGTATAATCTGAATATCTACTCATAGAAATCTATGATCTATGGAATTTTGCACTGAGCTCTGTGTCTACTTGAATAAAAGAGAGCGAATGTTAAGGTGTTCATGATAAAATTTCAATGGTATGAATTATGCAAATCCTTATAGAATTAAGAAGTCCAGGTTGAGTATCCCTTATCCAGAATTCCAAGATCTGAAATATTCCAAAATCCAAATTGTCCACATGGGTGGCTGAGATAGTGACATCTTTGCTTTCTGATGGTCTTACAAAGGTCATCCTCCTAATAACAAACTTTGTTTCATGCATAAAATTATTAAAATATTATGTATAACAATACCTTCAGGCTATGTTTATAAGGTGTATACGAAACATAAATGAATTTCATGTTTAGACTTGGATCCCATCTCCCAGGTATTTCAGTGTGTGTGTGTGTGTGTGTGTGTGTGTGTGCGCGCGCGCATGCACACATGCAAATATTCCAAGATTAAAAAAAAACTCAGCACACTTCTGGTCCCAAGCATTTAGGATAAGAGAGACTCAGCTTAGTATCAGAATATCTAATCACCTCTCTTTTGCATTAGATAACATTTGTGTGCTGATAAATACACCGAGGACTGCATGTCCTGAGAATAATCCAGAATACCTTTGATAAATAAATTAAAATGAGACAGTGCCCCAGATAGCTATATCCATGATTTCTTGTGATGCTGGTTTATATATATTTATCAAACACTCTCTTGTGTTACTTTTCTCTTTGTTTACTTATGACCCAGAGTGATATTATATACATTTCTTTATTATCTGTTCCTCTGAAAAGCCCACCAGAGTGGATAATCCTTCAGTTCAATAAATTTCAAGGGGAGACCTCCTTAAGTCCTGCAAGGGTCATCCTTTTAATAATAGACTATATAGACATTTCAGCAAACTGATCTGGATGCTATGTTGTACTCTTGCTATGTTGTATTGCTCTGAGCCTGTTTTATAATCCCCAGATATGGGTTTCATTCGCCCAAACAGCCTGGGCCCCAGCGTATACAAGCCTTTATGAAGATTTAATTGGCTTGTAAAGGGAGCGTTAATTTTCTTTTGTTTGTCCTGATTAAAAGAAAATGAGCATAGAAACACATTCTGGCTGCTACCGCAAAGCTCACACATTAGTCTTAAATGGCTCAATCCCCTTATTTTTGCTATACACCTTTAAGACATGAAACTGGATGTGTGCATCATGGTAAAAAAGAGACATAGCATAGAATTAGAGTTACACAGCTCTTTGAATGTCTATATGAACAGATTCACCAAAGGCATTGGTTTCCCACTTCTGGTCCTCTAGATGTTTTGCAGTTCAGCTCATAGAATCCCTGACCACATTAAGCTAGATGGGGTTTCTGAAAGGGGCATGAAGGACCACAACTTAAAAACAGATGTTGAGTGATGTAGAGGAAATGTTTGCCTGGAGAAGTTTTCTTCCAGAAGAAGTCTCTATGAATCAGTTTATTATTATAATAATAATAATAATAATAATAATAATAATAATAATAATATTTATTTGTATACCGCCCTCTGGCAAACCAATCCGGGCGGTTAACAACAGTAAAATATAAAACATGACAATTAAAAACACTTTATCCCTCCCCCCCTTAAGACAGTATTAAATAGTATAACATATTAAAAATACAATATCAAGGATAAAAACAGCAATTAAAACTAAAAACCCTGATATCCCTCTGTTGATCCTCAACCATCTCTAAGATGGGGCCACGGGAGGAATGAGGGAATCAGGGAACCTGGGAACCTGGGCCGGGATGGTTAATCTGGAAAGGCCTGCCAGAAGAGATCCGTCTTGACCGCTTTTTTAAAGCTGTCTAATGATGTTATCTGACGGATCTCATCCGGCAGGTCGTTCCAGAGTTTGGAGGCGACAGCAGAGAATGCCCTCTGGGAGGTTGCCGCAAGCCTAGATTTTAGAGGCTGCAGTAAGTTCCTCCCAGAGGACCGGAGAGCGCGGGGAGGATTGTACGGGAGGAGGCGGTCTCTAAGATAGTTTGGACCCAAGCCATTTAGGGCTTTAAAGGTGATAACCAACACCTTGTACTGGGCCCGGAAGCTGATAGGCAGCCAGTGGAGGGACCTCAAAACCGGAGTAATGTGGTCCCTCCTAGATGTACCTGACACAAGCCTGGCTGCCATGTTTTGAACCAGCTGTAATTTCCGAGTCAAGCACAGGGGTAGCCCCATGTAGAGTGCATTACAGAAATCAAGGCGTGAGGTTACCAGTGCGTGCACAACCGTCTCGAGATCCCTTACTTCCAGAAAAGGGCGCAGCTGGCGTATCAGCCGAAGCTGATAACAGGCACTCCTGACCGTCGCATTTACCTGATTTGTCATCAGGAGCGACGAGTCAAGGAGCACCCCCAGACTGCGAACACAGTCGCTGGAGGAGAGTGTGACCCCATCCAGGACTGGAGGTTGCAACCCAATTCTTGGTTTCGGGGCCGCTACCATGAGCACCTCCGTCTTGTCTGGATTCAGTTTCAATCTGTTTTTCCTCATCCAGCCCATTACCGCCTGAAGACATTCATTGAGAGAAGAGATGCCATCGGAATTCGAGGCCGACGAACGAGATACGGAGAAATAGATTTGGGTGTCATCAGCGTACTGATAACACCCAGCACCATAACTCCATATTATCTCACCCAGCGGCTTCATATAGATGTTAAATAACATCGGGGACAAAATAGCCCCCTGAGGAACCCCACAAGTGAGGTACCTCTTACTGGAGCTACAGTCCCCGAGTAGCACCCTCTGAGACCTGCCCGAGAGGAAGGACCGGAACCACTGCAAAGCAGTGCCCCCAATACCTAACCCCTTCAGGCGGTCCAAGAGGATGCTGTGATCTATAGTATCAAAAGCCGCTGAGAGGTCTAAGAGCACCAACAGGGTCACACTCCCCCTGTCAATGCTCAGACGCAGATCGTCGGTCAAGACAACCATGGCAGTCTCAACCCCAAAGCCTGTCCTAAAGCCAGTTTGAAATGGGTCTAGATAATCGGCTTCATCCAAGACAGCTTGGAGCTGAAGGGCAACCGCCCTCTCGATCACCTTGCTCAAAAATGGCAGCAATGACACCGGCCTATAATTCTTCATATCCAGGGGGTCCAGGGAAGGTTTTTTCAGGAGCGGCCTAACCGCCGCTTCCTTTAAACAAGATGGAACATGTCCTTCCCTGAAGGATGCACCGATGATATCCGTGAGGAATCTCATCAATGCATCCCCCCCCTGGATGGCCAGCCATGATGGGCAAGGGTCAAGAGGGCAAGTTGTCTTCCTCACCTTACCAAGCAGCTTGTCCACGTCATCAGTACTCACAGATTGGAGCTGATCCAGTATGACTACATCGGCGGAGTCACTGGACGCCTCGCCTGTCGACTCTGTTTCAATGGTGGCATCTAAGTCGGCTCTTATCTGAGAGATTTTGTCTGCAAAGAAGTTGTTAAACGCGTCACAGCAGGCCGTCGTCGGGTTAAGTAAGGGATTTGGCGCAGGGGTCACCTGCGTCATTTCCCTCACCACCTTAAACAGCTCTGCTGGACGGGAGTCTGCAGATGCAATACGTGCAGAGGAGAAGGCTCTCTTCGCTGCACGTATTGCCTCCCGATAGGAACAAAGGAAGTTCCTATGGCGAGTTCTGTCGGATAAGAGTCGAGTCTTCCGCCACCTGCGCTCTAGCCGTCGTCCAAACCGCTTCATCTTCCTCAGCTCTGGTGTGAACCAGGGCCTCCGATTTGGGGCGGGATGGCAAGGGCGCTTGGGAGCGATCATGTCGATAGCCCTGGTAAGATCGGTGTTCCAGGTATTGACCAGAGCATCGACCGGATCACCGGCATTCCCAACCATTAAACCCTCTAAGGCTGTCTGGAATCCAATGGGCTCCATCAGCCTTCGAGGGCGGACCATTCTAATGGGTCCGCCACCCCCGGTGGGGCAGATATTGGCTCTAAGTTTCATCTTGACCAGGAAATGATCCGTCCATGACAATGCGGAGGTACTTACCACCTCCGCCCACGGATATTCCTGTTCCGTACTGAAGACCGCATCGAGTGTATGACCTGCACAATGTGTGGGCCCTTTGACCAATTGGGATAGGCCCATGTTTGTCATGGTCTCCATGAACTCCCGAGCTGCACCTGTTAAACTGGTCTCGAGCGGAATGTTAAAGTCCCCCAAAACTAAGAGTCTGGGGGTCTCCAACAACAGCTCAGAGACCAGCTGTGTCAGCTCGGTCAGGGAGTCTGCCAGACAACGGGGTGGCCGGTAGACTAGCAAAATCCCCAAACTATCCCTGGTCTTCAGGCTAAGGTACATACACTCGAAATGGACTGTGTTCCGGACAGGTATCCTGGCCAAGGTCAGATGGTTCTTATAGACTAGAGCCACTCCGCCCCCCCCCGCCCACTTCCCCTCACCTGCTCACTGACAGAGTACCCAGCTGGGAGGGCCTGCGCCCATATGGCAGTGCTATCCTCTCCCGGCCAGGTCTCTGTGAAGCAAGCCAGGTCGGCATCTTCATCCAGGAGGAGGTCCTGGATGATATGGGTCTTGTTTTTTACCGACCTGGCATTGCAAAGGAGCAGAGTGAGGTTCTGTGGAATGGTTGGTCTGCTCTCCAAGCCATCCTGAGAAACAGAGGGAACTGAAGACGGGATAGCTTTCAGACAGCGATCCCGTCTTCTTTTGTAACATCTGTTCCCTCTATCCCAACCATACCTCCCGTTCCCCAGCACAACTCCAAAGGCCGCCCCTGCCACATTCCCGGCCTCAGGTGAGATGGTGAGAGGTCAAACCCCACTGAATTGGGAGGGTGGTGGTGTTCCCTAGTTTGTTTGAACCCAGGAATTTTGGGATGGGGAAATCATAATTGGAAATAATTCCCCTGCAGATTGGAGGGATAATGGGCTTCCATCGAGAGCTGACTTCTCTTCCACCATATTGTCTGTCGATTTAATTGGTGCATATTTGATTTTTTAAAAGGATGTTTAGAAAGGCCTTACATCTTCTTTCATATTAAAGTCTCATCACTGTATTTGCTTACTATGGGAGCTATCAACAGAGGGTCTATTTGGATGTTAATTAGGAGTCTGTCTTCAGTACTTTTATTTCTTTAGTGTGATTTGCCCAGTTGTAGTGTAATACTGATTTTCTTAATATTAGATGCTTTGATGGGCCTTTTGAAATGTTAATTCTGTGTTTATATTTTGATGATAACATTTGCATTGTTAATGAATTGTTTGGAAATCCTGTTCTTCTGTTTTATTACTTATCATTACCTTATGTTGTTGTAATAGTTTTTTAAGACATCATTGTGAGAAACTTTGGACAGGGTATGCCATGAAAGGGCAATCCACAAATAAACATAAAATGATGATGGTGGCTTGCTCCCAATCTGATCTTTCTTTTACTTTTACTAGAACTGACGGTGAAAAAGTAAACATGGATGTATTTGCCCCTTAGATAATAGTAATGCTCCCCTCCTCTGGGACTAAATAAAGAGTACGGTGGAATTTAGCATAAGGTAGTACATTTGCTATGCTAGATGCTTTGCAAAATTATGTGTCTGATAGCAGAGTACTGCGTGGGCAAACAGTGCAGCTATTATTTGCACAGCTGTAACTCTCATGTTGCCTCAGGCATTAAAAGCTTTAAAAATAAAAAAGGTGAGAGGGGGAGGAGAAAGATAGAGGCAACTGGCCACAAAGTGCTGGTAAATGTGGCACATGGTATTTCTTTTTTTAAATAATAAAATAAAATTACTTTTCTAAATATACAAACAACAACACAGTATTTAAACCATGTATACATACAAATAAATTCACATATCCAACATTTAAACATTATATTACATAAACTAAGCTAAAATGAACTTCCTTTCCTCTAGATTTGAATATTGATTGTAATCTCTCTGACTTTCCTATTCTTTCTTATTTTATCTATTAAGTCATATCACAAAAGAAAAAAGAAAAAAAAACCTTTACTACCAATAATTTGTTTTTCTCTTTTCACGGCCCCTTGTGAAAATTGAATTTTGAGGCCGCATTTGTTATTATGCTACATTTAATGTATTATATATCACAATACATTTTCCCCAAGTAGATTATTTGTTTATTCTATCAGTCCTATCACATGATTCTTTCCCCATTTTTCTTTAAGATACTTACATAGATGTTCCCAATCTTTCTCATATTTTTTTCTGGATCTGTTCTTCAACAGGCATTTTAATTTGTCAATCTCCATAAAACCATATAATTTATTTAGACATTCATTCACCGTTGGTTCTTCTCGAGACTTCCACTTCTTTGCAAAATTTATCCTTGCGGCAATTATCATGTAAAATATTATTTTTCCAAACATATGCTCTATTTTCTCATCAATCATCTCCAGTAGGTACAGTGTGGGGACTAATTCTAAATCAGCGTGTAACATCTTAGTCATTTATGCATTAATAGATTTCCAATATTTCCTAGCTTTTTTACATTCCCACCATATATGTAGGAAAATCCTTTTTCCTTTCTTTCAATTCCAACATTCATCTTTCAACTTATTATACATTTTTGATATTCTGTCTGGGGTCAAATACTACCTGTATTGTATTTTGAAATAATTCTTTCTGATATCATAACTAAGTGTATATTTTAACTTCCTTGTCCAGTTTTTCTCTCATTCCACAAACATCCTCGATCCGCAGGGAGAGGTGGGAAATATTATTATTATTATTATTATTATTATTATTATTATTATTATTATTATTGGGCACCAAGCATCTTGAGCCCATTTTACCATAAAAGATTTAACTGATTCATTTTCCAGTTCTGTATTTAACAACAAATTTATAGAATTTTGTCAATAAATGTTGATTAGTATGTCACAACAGATTCCCGAATTCTGACATCTCTTTTTCAATCCCATATAATTTATCATCCATTTTAAATGGCACACAGTATTTCAATGAGAGGGTTGCTGACTTATGTGGCCAATGAGTATAAGGTGCTGTTTCAAAGTCTGTGCCTGAATGTTCCCATCATATACACATACTACCTAAATTACCTACTGCTCAGTCATCTTACAGTATAAGTAAAAGACTGAGTCACCATTCTCATCAATATTTGTGGGAACTCTGACTAATTCGATTTACTTGTTATCCAAGATGAATTTTTTTAGATCTTCATGGCCACTATTTTTGTTTCCTTGTCTTTGAGTCAACTCCAACTCATGGCAACCCTGTGGATGAGACATCTCCAAGAATCCCTATTCTCCACTACATTGCCCACATCCTGCAAGCCCTTTCCCAGTGCCCCCCTGATTGAATCTATCTGGCTGGTCTGTAGTCTTCTTCTCTTTCTTCTACCCTCTATCTTTCCTAGCATTATTGTTATTTCTAGTGATCCGTGCCTTGTCATCCTGTGGCCAAAGTATGATAGTCTCAACTTGATCATCTTATCTTGCAAGGAGAGCTCTGGTCTGGTTTGTTAATTTGTTTGTCTTCTTGGCTGTCCACGGTATCCTAAGTACTCTTCTTCAGCAGCACATTTTGAATGAGTTGACTTTTATACCTTTCCATAATCTATGCAGTCAAAGGCTTTGCTGTAGTCAATAAAACACATGTATATTTTCTTTTTGAATGCAATGTGATCCCTACTCCTCCTTCCTTTCTTGAATCCCTAGTGCTTCTTCCTTATCGGAACTGAGCTTGCACCTCTGGGATTTCTTGATCCATATATGGTAGGAGTCTTTGCTGCAGAATATGACTTTGCAATACTAAGGAATACCCAAAGGGTTTCATGTCATTGTTTATTTGCATTTTTTTACTAGTGACCTCAGGAGGGTTGTTGAACTCTACTCTTTATTCTTTATAATGTTCTCCTCCAAGTGTATAGTTTTATGGGATTATTTTATGGGATAATTTATTCACTCCCAGTTGCTGCAAAATGTCAATGTTTACTTAAGAATCTGTTTCATGTGCCACAGTTGACAAGATGTGGCAAGCTGAGAAGATGCAAGAGCTGGCACCTTGCACTACAAGTTGATTTGTTCTTAATCCCAATAAATTTATAAACTGATGTCCAAAGCACACTGTAGAAATAATTTAGTTTGAGACTGCTTTAACTGCCCTGACTCAATGATAGGGAATTCTGGGAACTGTAATTTTGTGAGACATTTAAACTTCTCTGTCAAAGAGTTCTGGTGCCACAATAGACTAGAATTCCCAGGATTCCCTAGCACCGAGCCAGGGCAGTTAAAACTGGATTCTTTCTGCAATGTGTTTTGGACCTGAGATGATCTAAAGACTTTTTTTTGTGTGTGTAAATACTTTAACCTTAAACCTTCTTTAGTTCTCAATATTTGCCTCTGTTTACAGCAAACCTGCCAGGAGCGACTATGCAGAAATGGGAGCCAGTGTAGAATAGTGGCCAGAGTTTTGTATGACAATTCTTAAGACCAAGGTTTGAATCCACACTCAGCCATGGAAAACCACTGGATGATCTTGGGCAAGCTGCACTCTCTTAGCCTCAGAGTAAGACAATTGCATGCCTTCTCTGAATAAATAAAGGACAGAGATGCTACAAACTGGAATTGACTTAAAGGCACATGACAGCAACTATGAAGAACTTTTAAGAATGCAAAAGCTATTTTAGATTTTTGCCATTAATGAAATGCTGTGCTATTCACTTATAGACTTGCAAAGATTGAAATCTGATTCAATAATTCTTTTATTTCTCTTCAGTGTACTACACACATATATGTGACTACTAATGTGACTACCAAAATATAAAATATTTTCAACAGTATGAATTATAGGATGAGCTTTGCACAAATAAAGCCTCCCTGAGGAGATGCAAGAGTTGGCACATTACACTCCAGCAACTGCTTAGAAAAGCTAATTTTTGGACTACAGATTTGAGATATTGGTAGTTGAAGTTCTTGCAGTGTATGCAAGAATGACTATTATTTTAGGGTAAGGCGATCAAAGTAGAAAGTCATGACAAGGAAAAAAAAAGCATCAGGAATGTTCAGATTGATGGAAGCAATAGTACCATTCTGCTTTGGTTTGGCTTCATCTGGAAAACTGATGTCCAGTTTTGGATTGTGTCCAAAGGATGGTGACCAAGATGATAAATGTCTATTCAGCTTGGAGAAGAAAAGATTGAGAGATGGCATGATAGCTATCTTTAAATATTTGAAGTGACACGGCAAGCTTTTTTCCCAACTCCTCCAAAGAGTAGAATATGGACGACTGGGTTCATATTACAAGAAAGGAGATTTCATCTAAACATTAGGAACAACTTCTTGACCATAACAGCTATGTGAGAGTGGAATAAGCTGTCTCAAAATCTGGTTGACTCTCATTCTTTGGAGGTTTTCACACAGAAGTTGAATGGCCAACTCTCAGGAGTGTTTTAGTTGTATATTACTCTGTGTCATTGCAGCTCCTTTCATTTCTGTAATTCTGGGTTTCTATGAAGTGGTGCAAATGGCAAAGCAATAACACAAGAGAGACTGGCAATTTATAGGAAATGCATCAGCAAGGGTAGAACAGGACTATTACTACTTCTGCTATTACTACTAGTATTATCCTACCTTTTCTCCAGTTTGACTCAAAGCAGCTTATAACAGATTTTCAAACACATACTGTATATACTCGACTATAGGTCGACCTTATGTATAAGTCGAGGGTAAGTCGAGGCACTGAAGCCAAAATTATGGATTTTGCCATGACCCATGGATAATTCGAGGGTAAAACTTAGAGGCTCCTTCATTGTGTGTACGTGTGTGTATGTGGAAAGAGGGACTCTAACTGAGGCTTTTTGCTTCAGTGTTTCAGCTTTCGTCTCATCCTTCACTCCCCAGACAGTGAGGTGCACAGGAGGGAGACAGACTCTTAAACAAAGAGCAATATCAATCAGTCACCCAGGACTCTTTCTGCTGGACTCAAAAGAGAAAGGAACTGCTTTCCTAACTGCATGGGAACATCTGAAAGAGCTGCTATCACATTACCATACTGACCCGTAAATAAGTTGAACTTGGATATTTGGGTCAATTTTGGGGCATAATTTTTTTGACTGATAGATGAGTATATATGATAGTTCAAAATGTCTTAAAACAGATGTGGGTGTCCTGTACTCTTCCAGATGTTTTTGGATTGCAGCTCTCAGCATTTTTCACCATTCGCTTGTGTTGGTTAGGGCTGATGGGATTTGGATGGCCATGTGATAACCACATTGACTTAATGCAACTAACTGCCACATGTAAACAGGGGAAGGGGACAGTTTGTGCTTCCTTCTCATTCATGCTTATTTTAATGTATTCTCTACCTCCCCCCCTGCTTTATTTGTGAAAGGACAGACCTGTGAGCAGAGCTGCTGGGTCACATCTTGTGTGGCTCTGAGACTGGCTGGACTTATGTCCAGAGCCTTCATTCGTCAGAGAAAGAAAACTGATGTGCAGTACTGGCTTGTACAACTGTCAGACAGTATGTCTCTGCCTTGGGCTTGGTACAGACTGGCACTTTGCGCTGGCCTGGGGCTGATTTTAGGGCTCCGTAGGGCTGGGTGTCCATATGTGTCCAGCCCTACTTTTGGCGCCCGTGAGCCATCTTGCCACGCCCCTGTCCACATGAGGCATGCAATGATGATACACGGGCATCTGAGCACCCAAACGGCGCTCGCTGGAAGCATCATTATTGCATGTGAGTGCCATTCTAATGCCCTTAAAAAGAAACTGCCTAGAGCAGCTATTTTTTATGCAGTGCGTTGGTGGCGTGGCACTGATGAAGGGCAAAAATGGATGGCATGGAGCACCCATCTCTATTCCCCCTTGGTCAGGACTGCAAGATATTTTAGGGAACTCTTGTCTTTTGCTCTTCTTGACTGCTGCCCTTTGCTTTTGTTCACTTCCATTTGTTCCCGGCTACTTCATACCCTTCCCATCTGATCCGGGAAACAAAGTAGGGTCAGGCCTTGTTAATAATTGAATGGAAAACCAGGCACTCTAGCAGAGAAAGGAAAAAGAAAACCAGTGCTAAGTATTCTTTGCCTAAGAAAACCCAATAAAACTAATGTGGTCACTATAAGTAAACTGGTGACTTGTAGGCACAAACAAATGCCTCTAAACTTGGCCAGGTCCTGACAGTACAGAAGGAAGAACAGATAAAGGTTCATTTCACAAGAGGGGGAAATTTTCTTATTTCGAGGGCCAAAGAATTAGTTTGTGCTCTGAATTCCATTTGGAAGAACAGCCCAAAGAGGATGGGTGCTTTGCAAAGAACACCTGAGGACCAAATATTATTGTCAGAACATGCAGCAGATGCTGAATATTGTGTGATTTAAATCTGATCCTACTCAAAGATTCTCAAGTTCAATGCTAGCTTGCTACTGTGTGACAGGTCACAAGGGAGGTCACAATACTTGGGATATTGGGCATTTGATGACTGCAGGAGTGGACACTGAAACCATGTCTACATTGCCCACAGATTCCAGCCCAGTATTTCTTTTTTGCTGCATTTCATGACATAAAATGCAAACTGTATTAACATGCACTGAGGAAAAAATCTTGCATAATCCATTTTGGAACCTTTTTCTTTTTCTTTTAAGCAATTTTCTCTGTCTGCCTCTCTGACAAAGCTAGGAAAATATTTAAGTGATGCATCAACAGGGCTTTTCTTTCTTTCGAGTGTGTTTTTTATCTAATCTCCCATTTTTGACTACTTTTTTCTTTTGATAAAATCTCTCTCTCTCTCTCCTTCTATCAGCTGGTTATTTTAGCAAGACTTTTTAGGAAGATTTTGTAAAATGAAAATGGAAGACTTTTTAGGAAGATTTCCTAAAATGAAAACCTCTCTGCAACTTTCTTGCCTCAATTATGCCACTGCTTCCTGGCAGGGAAATACAGAATTTCATTCACTTGTCCAGGGTCACACTGTTATAGAATAAAGCCAGCAATCTTCCTTGTGCAAGACTGAGGCCTAATTGTTCTGCAGGCAGCAGAGTGTTAACTGTAGTCACAGCCATTTTGAAAATTTGCCAGTGCATGTAAATATTTTCCTAGAAATAAAATAATATTAAATCAATGAAGGTGGGGAAAAAAGAAAAAAAGAAAGTAACATTTCAAGATAACATTGTTCAGCTGAAAGTATATAAAATAGTGTAAATAAAATAAATAAAGTAGCCACCATCTCCTATGTAGCATCAAAATAAGAGAAGAACATCATCTGAAACTACTGGTTCGCTGAAACACATTTATCACAGGGTCATGGTAGCACTGAAAGCCAGTGTGGTGAAGTGGTGGTTTCAGTGACTCTGGTAGACCAGTGTTCAAATCCCCACAGCCATGGAAACAAACTGGGTGACCTTGGGCAAGGCAAGTCACACACTCTCAACTTCAGAGGAAGGCAAGGCAACCCCATTCTGAACAAATTCTGCCAGGAAAAACCTTGTGATAGGTTCACCATTGCCATAAATCAGAAATAACAAGAAGGCACATAACAACAAATGATATCATTAAGTAGCAAGATGCACATGCAGGGTGACCAGATGTCATAATAGCAAAGGAGGACAAGACAACACAAAATGTAGGATATTTTTTTAAAAAATTAAGCCATTAATAATAATGGTATTAATAATAATAATAATTTGTTTTATTTATATACCGCTATTCCAAAGATCATTAATTGTAAGCCGCTCTGATAGCTGTTAGGACTGGAGAGTGGGTATAAATACCATAATAAATAAATAAAATACAAATAAAAACACTAATACTGTATAAATATAAATTCATTTCATGTGGTTTATTTATAGCTCTATTCCATATGGCTGCATTTTATTATGTATACAACCATATTTTTTTGATGAACGTATCTTTGTTAAAATGTCTTGTTGGCTTACAATATAGAGCTCTGAGCAAGGCAAAGCCTTAAAATAGTACTTGTGTGTCATTGCATGGGAGAACACTGCTGATACCACTGAGAGTCCCCAATCTGTTCCTCAGCTGTTCCACAGCAGCAATTTTGAATGACGATTTTGAACTGCCCTTCAAAATCAGCTGCCATGGAATGGCTGGGGAACGGATTGAGGACTCCCTGTGGCATCAGTGGCATTCTCCCATGTGATAACACACGTTTTCCCCTCGTTCTGTTCCGTTCCCTTCCATTCTGTTCTGTTCCCATTCCTCAGAGTGCCGTGAGATAAGCTTATATCAATGTATCTCAGAGATCAATGCTTTTCAAATGAGTCAGTTCACCCATTCAAAGTACTGGTGATGACCTAAAAAGCCCTATAAGGTTCAGTTCCAGATTATTTGAGGGACCCTATTCTCTTATAAGAACCTGCCAATCTTCTGTAGAGGTCCTGTTTGCTGTCCGGCCACCCAGATGCATTTGTTGGGAACACAGCAGAGGGCCTTCTCAGTGGCTGCTCCTAAGCTCTGGAACATCATTCTTAGAAAGGCTAGATGGGCACTCTCTTCAATATCTTTCCATAAGCAAGTAAGACCCCTTTTCTTCTGGAAGGTGTTTGAGAATGTATAGCGTGTTCCAGAGGCCCTGACCCTCTGGAACACGCTGCCCATAGAGCTCTGCTCGGCTACCTCCCTAGCCCAGTTCAGGAAGGATCTAAAAACCTTCCTGTTTAAGCGAGCATTCTCCGTTACAAGCTCTAGTTAGCCCCCCCCCCCCGACGGCCAATGATGAGCTGGCTAGTATGAGATTTTAATGTATATTTTAATGTGTTTTTATTGCTTTTGTATATTGTGTCTGTTATTATGTTGTACACCGCCCTGATTGGAAGAAGGGCGGTATATAAATAAAGCATTTATTATTATTATTATAACGTATAATGTACTGGAGTTTGTTATTATTTTCATTTATTCCAACTGATTTCAAGTTTTATGATGGTTTAATTGCTTTTTAACTTTTGTATTCTGATCATTTTAAACTATATTTGTTTTAACTGTTGCAAACTGCCTTGAGTCCCAGACTGGGAAAAAGGCTGGTTGCAAGAAAAAGAAGAAGATTAACACACTGGAAAATAAAATGATATTATTTATTACATATTTATTTCATTTCTATGCTTCCTTTCTCCCAGAGCTGGAACCAAGGTGGCTCCTAAAGAGAATGTAGGTATGGATGAACCCTTACAAAGCACTTTTTTTTGAGGCAATCACCAACTAGTCATTTAAAAGAGAAACTAATGTATAGACTGCAGATGAATACATCTCATTCTGTCTTGAACTTATACAGTTCTCTTATGGTCAGACACATAGGGCAACTCAGATCATATTACTGTGCCTATGACATTAGCAAGTAGTTTCTTTTCTTTTTCAAAAGGAGAAATAAATCCTCTCGTTCCCTAATGGATTTCATTTTCTTTTAAAAGTGGATGTCAAAGTCGTAGGATTTCTCTCCTTCCACCCCCCATGAATGATTTTCTTGTTTTACTTTAAGTCAGAATGATTCTACAGCAAGGTTGGTGCTTTAACACAGGAATTCGCAGTGCACCCTCACAGCATAATGAAAGCTGACATTATATCAAACACAATAAAGAGTCTCAGTTGATGAAGATCATTCCTGAACACACAAACCTATTAAACCGAAAAAAAATATCAATTCTGCACACTCGCCAGCCAAAAGAAAATGTGATTTGTTATCTGAAAGGGAGTTATAAACACAGCTTCAATGCACTTTTTCTGCTGTAATGAAAACTGGGTTTGAAATGGCAAGATGATTGCAAATTAGAGCATTTGGTTTTATTTTCTAGCTTTTTAGGTAAACCTTCCACAAGGGCAAGTGGAAGGTTAAAGAGACGATCTTTCTGTTCTCTGCCGATAAGTGGGTTCCATAATTAAGGGAGAATAAAAAAAAATGCAATGGGGCGCCGAGCTGCAAATGCCCTTCTTAGCATGCCTTGAACACAAAGGACAGACTTCAGTAACAGCTCTGAAAAAAACAAGATGATAGGCATCATATGTATACATACATTAGTGTACATTCTCCTGTGTGCCTAACATATTCAGTGAGCATATCTTCTATACATTTTAAACAGTATCCATGAAATTATTCTGGAAAATGATGGACCATTGCTTCTTCCGCAGGCCCTGAAAACTGGACTAACCTCTCTCTCATATATTTATATATATATTCTCCACAAGAGGAACAGACCCCAGACCCACTATTTGAAAGCCCCTGTTAAATCTGAATAGTCTTGGTGTGTCAGCCAGCAAAGGGTTTGGTTAAAGATGAGAAGGTACACACATTGTCTGTAGACTGAGCCAATCATGGTGGTTTTAGTAGTACTGGATGGGGGAAAGGTTCTGCACCTCTTGACTAGAACACAACAGACAACAAATAAGACAGAAGTCTAATTTACTCATTTTGTAACTCATTGTACAGGAGACCATAAAAGTATACAGTGTTTATTGTTCTCAAAATGGTGGGTGATACTCTAAAGCAAAAAGGTAGGAACTCATGCCCACTAGCTATTCATCCTTGGCATGCTAGCCAGATGGGATCCTCATTGCCCTCTGTTTTTCTGGCCCTATGATTTTGCTTGTTTATTTATTTATTAAATTTACATTCTACTTTTGTCCTATGAGGGACCCAAAAATGTGCCTACACTATAGGTTCAAAGAAAATAGCTACAACAACCTGAATGCAAACATTTAAAAAAGCATTAAACAACAATCAATGTGAACCAATAATTGAGAACAATTCAAAACACATTGAAACATCTTAGATTTTGGGGAATTGTAGTCTTTTTTGAGCACTGAGAAGGAGTGGAAAGACAATCAGGACCCCGTGAAGAACAACTGGAACTGAAGAAACAAGTGAGCAGCAAGCCATTTCTGATTTTACTGGGAGGGAGGCAAAGAAGTGATTTCTGCAGAGTAGTAAGTTAGGATTCACAGAGAGGCTCAAAGACTGCTCTTGGCTATACTAAAGATTAAACTGCAAAAAGAGGCCAGACAAGTTATGGCAAGGTTATCCACATAGCTTAGAGTCTAACCTAACATTAGACAGGCACATAATAAAGAGCAGTTAGATATGAGTCTCTGGCATGCACAAACTGGGACACATTTAGGCTACAGCCCTGTACTGACTTAACTGGAAGTAACTCTCATTGAGATTCTTGGCCTGTACCTTTGAGAAGATATACTCTACGCAGGAAGACTGACCTCTCCCCCACCCCCAATGAACCTAGCTATTAATACAATTTCAGGGATTAATAAAAAAATATAGAAGTGAATCCAAAAAGGTTAATTGTGACCAATGAGCTAGATGGAGGAAATTGTGTTGAAAGATGGAAGTATGGGAATCATGAGTTCTACATGTGATACATGGATTGGGGAAGGCAGAATGTGTGTCCTGTGTCGTGTGGTGTGTGTGTAAGCAACTGGTAGAAAGTCTCCTTTCACTGACAGACCTTTCTTTTCAAGCAGGCTTTTAATGATGCCAAGGCAAAAGAAAGCAGGCAAAGGACCTCTTGATCAAATTCAGAACATAAAGGGTGAAGCTTGTGATAGGCTGTAGGAAAAAAGAATTCTGAATAATTGTAAAACAAGAGACATTTTCATGGAAAAATGTGCGATATTTTGAAGAACAATTCTAGATTTAGGCTGCACATTTTTTTAAGTACAGATTATTATTTTTTTTAAAAAAATCAAAGACAGAACAATTCAGTGCTTCTAAATGGGAAACACTCATGAAAAGCTATGAGTGCTTTGAGTTTCCACCATACTCCATAGGATGGAAAGGTCTTGAGGTCCCATGGGATAGAAGGCAGCTAGGATATGTTCTTTATCCCACACATACAAGGGAATGAAGAAGCTTAAGGGGATCTGCCAATTTTCATGTCATACTGAAGAGGGAGGAAAAAATGATTAGCTTTGGAGATGTTCAACTGTCTTGTCCTAAATCACCACTGTTATTTAAGAAAAGTAGCCTGGCATTTCTGAGACACTTGAAATGTTTCATTTTATGAAAGTGCCAACCTTTCATCACTTTCTGATGAAATCACATTCGGCATGGTACACACACACACACACACACACACACACACACACACACTAGATCTTCAGTTATGATAACATCTGGCAGTTCTAAACTGGTTAAAAAATCCTGTCTCCCACATTTCATTGTTGTTATGTGTCTTGAAGTCGAGCCTAAGCTGACCCTATTACAGAATTTTCTTGGCAAGATTTGTTCACAGAGGGTTTGCCATTGCTTTCTTCTGAGGCTGAGAGAGGGTGATTTGCCCAAGGTCATCCAGTGGGTTTCTGTGTCTGAACAGGGATTCGAACCCTTATTTCCTAGAGTCCTATTCCAATATTCAAACCATTACACCATGCTGGCTTTGCCTCCTACTTTTCACTCATGAAAAAAACAGGATCCATGTAATGGCACCACAATGTACCCAAACTGGCTTGCCCCTGGTATACCAGGATACCAACTGAGGTAAATGTCTCCTGGGATGATAACTTAGCATTGGAGCACTGCCACACTTTTATGTCATTTTGTCTTGGTTTACATGACATACACTTCCATAATGGACATTTACATCTGCTCTCCACTAGCTATTAGATCTATCCATGGTGTATATCACAAAGACCCTTTGGAGGGAAGGAGGAAGGTGTTTCTCATCTAAGCACTTTCACTTGATTCACTCACAAAATGGCCTGGGTCATTTTCATTTCCAGTATGTTAAATTATATGGGACAAAAATGGTACCCCAATGGCAAAATGCAATAGATTTAGTGGTGGTGGTGGTGGGTTATCCAGTTCTTTTTTGTTCGTTAAAGAGAGGATGTAGATTACTGGTGGATCAACTCTGGTGATGTATAAAACAGTTTGTATCAGTGTGAATTCAGCATCAAAACATGTCTCTGAGATAATAAAACATGCAGCCTAATGCACTTTGAATTTTTTTTTAAAAAAGAAATTCTTCTGGAATTGACATTTCTAGTCAATATTTCTAGTCTACCCTTTAAAACTGGTGGGAAACTTGTGGCCCTCAAAATGTCATTGGACTTTCAACCTCAGTCAGTCCAAGACAGCATGACCAATTGCTAGGGTTGATGGGAATTATAGTCAATGAAATTTGGAATATCACAGCACTCCAAAACATGCTCTATGGAGGAAGGTCAGGATATATATTCAGAAAAGTGTTCAGTGCTTTCTTGTACTAAATAAAAGATTAAAAAATGTTTTGCATTTTATGTTTTGCAGTATTATATAAATTATTGTATATTCCAAGTTAAATTCCAGTCCCTTAATGCCAAAAAGATACATAAAGGCTTTGTTTTATTCCTCTTTTAAGGATCTTGGGTATGGTATTGGGTATGATTGTTTTGAAATCTTGACAGCAAATGTATTACACATATTTGCTCAAATTCCTATGACAGAAGAATAGCCAACCATGACAAAAGCCACTAAAACATTCTTGAACTTTTGGCCATACCAAGAACTCAAGGAGTTGCCTTCAAGCAAACAGAAAAAACTAAGAGAGGAGGGATGCTCAGTGAAAACCAGGCATTTATTGTCCAAACGTCAATACTCCCAGTCTCCAGATGACAAACTTCACTGGGAGTGGGCTGTCTATCATTATCCATGTTGTTTTTGGTAGGCTTGTTTGGGCTTCCAAAACACTTTGCTGAAGCTATTTGTCCCATTTAAAGAAATGCTTAGTGGTTGCAGAGAGAGCTATTTCCCCATTTATGTGCACTTGGCAGGATTATATAAATTGCCTTTAAAAGTTGACTTCTTTATAAGCTATTTTATGCTTCATAAAATGTTTATTACTGTTGTTTCTCTCCAGCTATCCTTCCACTGCTTTCTTCATTTTCAAGCTTCCATCTTCCCAGTCTAACTCTCCCCTTGTCTCTCTTGTCCCAGCTCATATTCATAATGAAATAGGTTGATGAGATTGTCTCATATGGAGCAAAACAATACATTTTCGACATGACTCACTTCTCTGCTATCCTGATCAGCAACTTTCACTAACATGTTTGTTCTCCTCATTAGGTAAGGCATTCAAAGAGAGGAGGTTTATACTGAGATTTCCTTGATAACATGCATGGATGCACCAGCATTTTACAACATATATATTTTTCTAGCAGATATGGAGTGCTGTATGTGCTGGATTGTGCTATGCCTATAAGAAATAGACTGATCTGCCCAAGCAGAACATTTCTCCCCATGCCATTAAAAATAGATGTCTTATCATCTTATCATGTCTTATCATGTGTAAATTTACAGTGCTTTATAAATAAAGGTTAATCATCATCATCATCATCATCTTGTGATACACATAGCTAGTTGCTTTACATAACTTGTGTAGCATTATCAAGGAAAGGCATTATATATTACCACTTTAGATACCATTGGATAATGTCTAGGGGTGAGGAATATAGGTTTAGGCTGCCCTAAATACCAAAAGACCCCCAGATCTTGTCTCACCTTGGAAGCTAACATTGGTCAGTTCTAGTTAGTACTTAGATGGGAGACCATGAATGAATACCAGGTGCTGTGGAGTATATTCCAGAGGAAGGAACTGGCAAAAGCAACTCTGGGTATTCCTTGCCTAAGAACTCCCAATGAAATTAATGGGATCTCTATAAATCAACAGCCAACTTGAAAGCACAAACACATACAATATAGGTGGGAAAGGGACCTCAGATACACCTCCAGGAATAAGCCTACAATTCCCATTTCATGGGTAATGTGAGCTCTAGAGGAGAGGAAAGGTGGAAGTAGTTAAGGTTAATATATTTTTAGAAAATATGGAAATTGTTTACCACCTTAGCACAGTAGCTTGTAGCAACTATGCTCTAACCATGGGATGCATTTTTCTTGATATGTACAGAGAAAACCTGGAGTCTTGTAACAACAACAACAACAGCAGCAGCAGCAGCAACAACAACAACATCTATATTTTCCTGCCTCTCCTGAGTGGATCAAGGCAGGATTACAGCATAATATCAAATCTAATACAGTTAAAATACAATAATACAAACAAGTTCATAAAATAAAAAATAGCAATTAACATAACAATAAAAAACAGAGTTTCACAAGCAATAGTGGGGCAGAATGCTGTACAGGGAAGTAGATCTATATTTCACAGGAGATCAGGTGGATATCCTTGCCAGAAGAGCTCCGTCTTAACTGCCCTCCTGAAGGTTTCCAGGGAGGTGGTAAGATGGATCTCTTCTGGGAGACCATTCCCCAGTCTTGTGATTTTCCCCATTTTTCCACAGCACAGGAGTGCCTATTTGAATAATTTGAATAATCAGTTTCTATATTTGGCAAATGTCATTAGCCAAATCAAGAGGGTCTGCGTTACAGCAAATATAGGATGAATAGCTTTTTAAAAATCAGATTATGTGCTTGGCCCTAGGAATAATCCAAAAATTAGTTACCTATGTGCAAACTGGTAGATTTCACATATAAAGGAAACAGAAAATCAAATTTTATCAAAAACATTACATGATTGATCACTAAGCTTATCTATGTGCCAAATTAGTTTTCTATTGTAAATACGTTTGATGAACCTAAGAAGGCTATTGTAAATTCATATTGGCAGAGAGCTCAGATTTGTGCATGTACTAGAACTTGCTTTTATAAAAAATCAGTCAAAAGGGTCCTTTGAATCTCACCCTATTATCAGAAGGGGCCTTCTCCATGTTCCTGTTATAATGGAGGGGCTAATAACTGAGTTCCAGCATAGCACAGTAGTTTGAGTGTTGGAGTAGGACTAGGGCTTCCAGAGACCTGGGTACAAATCCTCACTTGGCCATGGAAACCTAGTAAGTGACTTTGAGCAAATTTCACTTTCTTAGAGGAAAGCAATTGAAAATCTGCCCTGAGAAAATCTTGCTAACAAAACCCTGTGATAGGGTTGCCTTAGGGTCACCGTAAGTTGTAAATGATTTGATGGCACAAAACAACAGCAACAGCAACAGCAGCAGCAGCAGCAGCAGCAACAACAACAACAACAACAACAACCGTTGATGGGGATAAAAGGCCTGAAGTGTCTGCATCTGAAATGTGGAATTCTTTGCCTCAGGTGGACACCATCTCTGACAGCATTTCACCACATGATGAAGAGCTTTTTGTTTAGGCAGCCATTTGGGATGCTTTGCTTTGAAAGGCTATTCATTCATTATTTGTTATAGTGAGGAAATATAATTTGTTGTTTGTTCTGTGGGGAATAATGTATTCTTGTTGTCTTGTTCATTACGTTACTCATTTGGAGACTTGTGGAATGTGCTGCTCAGACTTTCCCAAACCCTTTTGGAAACCTGATTCAACTTATTTTTTTTTTGGCTAAAACAGTGTGGGGGTGGGGGAATTGCCTGGAAGTCTTCAAGAGCATGAATCCCCTCTGAAGCACCCCTTGCATCCATGGTTTGGTGTGTACAGGGGTGTGTATTTCGGAAGTGTTATTTTAACCAGAAATTGACATTTACAGGTTGTGCAATGCAGGCTGAACAAAACAGACCTTTATATTCAATAAAGCCAGCTTAAGCCCAGCAATAAGCTTCATAACATGAAGGGCAACCTTCTGCCCTTAAGCCATTTTTTGGCCTTGTACTGGAAGCCACTTATGTTTTGGGGAAAACCAGGAGGGTGGCCAAAATGGTGAAAGATCCAGAAACGATTATGAGTTTAGGGAGCTGGGTTTAGCTTGGAGGAGGTAAAGGGGTGAATTGATAGTCATTTTTAAACATTTGAAAGGATGTTATATTGAAGATGGAACAAGCTTGTTTTCTGTTTCCCCAGAGACTAGGACCTGGAGCAATGAATTTAAACTACAGGAAAAGAGATTCCACCTAAACATAAGGAAGAATTTCAGCTCTTTCCTGATGGTAAGAGCTGTTCGACTCTACCTCAGTATGTAGTGCAGTCTCATTCTTTGGAGGGTTTTAAATAGAGTTAGGGAGTGCTTTGATAGTCTATTCCTACATAGCATGGGGTTGGACTGGATGACTCTTGTGGTCTCTTCCAACTCTATGATTCTATGATCCTATAAAATACAGAGCCTAGGCTGTAACGTACAGAATGCATTAAGGGAGAGAACTATGCAACAATGTAGGCATCCCCCACCCCCACCCCCATATTACCATTTCAATAGGCTTACTGATAGTAAAAAGCAAAGAATCACCTTATGGGCAGTTATCTTCAATCTGCAACTACTGGCTGGAAACCACCAAAAAGAGACTGGATAGTTCTTCATTTCAACAGTGTTTTCTCATTTGCAAGGGGCACATAAAGGAAAATGACAAACCAACCAAAAAGAAAAGCCACCTTCAGCAATTTTTATAGAGACATTTTGCACCTGTTCCTCATCTAAAAGAAATGCTAAATAGATGGCTGAAATCTGGAGAATAACATTGCAGTGCTTACCCCAGACCGAAACCATCCAAGATGCCAGCTGTCCAGGAATGTCCAAGAGAGCGGGAAGTGCTGGTGATGGCCTGGTCCCTCTTAATCTGTCCCCATGTCACAGTCCTTTTCTGCTACAGAATTACTCCAGAGAAACAGAATGCATCCTGTGTGCAGCAACTGCACTGGCAGAGCGTGAATTATAAGAAGCAAACAAAGCCAGGACCACAGGAATTTACCATTTAAAGTGAACTATGAAAGATAATTTAATACATGAAGTCGCTGGAAGTTACAGGTCTCCCACATGAGGGGAATGGTTGTCTTCAACAGCTGAAATGTTCAAGGAACTGCACAGGACTGCAGATCCTGAAGATAGCATTCATATGAGTAAAAGAATGTTGCATCCAACCTCTTAAGATCCCTGACCTTGGTGCTCCTGTGGTCCATTTGCCATCCAGGGGACATGGAGTAGAGTTTCACATACGAGTTGGCAGAAATGGTTGAGGAACCCTCCCTCCCACCTAGAAAACACAGGAGGGAAACAAAGCAGAGTTGCCCACCTTCAGTGACTTTCTCCCCCTATACGTAACTATGTAACTGAGGAGGGAGGGTTCCTCAGTCACTCCTGCCAACTTGTATGTGAGACTCTACTTCCATGTCCCCTGGAGGGCAAATGGACCACAGGAACAACAAGGTCAGGGATCCTAAGATTTTGGATATGGCATTCTTTTGCTCATATGAATGCCATCTTCAGACCTGTCTACTTGGCACCCACTCCTTCAATGCAGGGGCAGCTGCTGATTTTCATGTCACTGAGGCTGTGAATCCACTCCAGGTTTTAAAGACAAAACTATCCAATTTGCTGAAATCTATCACCCAATAAGTCCAGAACCTTGGATTGGTCTTTTCAAGTTAAAAGCTAGAGTGGATTCACCACCCCTGCTGACATCAGAGCCACCAGCCCTCACTGCTTTTAATGAGAAAACAGGAAGGAACAGCGGCAGAAAAAAAACTGCCATCCAATCTGCTGATCATTAAAACTTGTATAAAATAATAAGGAGCATGGTTGTTGCCAAAAACAGCATCTCCAGCTCACATTCTTCTCCTTTCTTTAAGAATATCTAAAAATACCCTCTCTCCTCTTCTAACTCTCCCATGAAGTCATGTTGCAAAGTTCACTCACCTAGCAAGCTACACCCAAGAAAGTGAAGCAAGGATACATAAAATCTGACACATAATAACATTCAATTTTATGTTTCCCATTACTAGATGTCAGATGGGGGGTGGGAGGAAGGGAGGATGTAGGTCTGCTGGTGTGGCCTCTGTCCTCACCTAGAGTGTGCACACACTTGGCAAGGAAAAAGCCACTTACTCTGAACTGCCTCTCCACAATAATTTATGGCCTCAAAGAGGGGAGCAGCCCTCTGGGCATTTTTGCTGCAGATGAAGGTCTTTTAAACTTGCCTTCAATGCTCTGGGTTTTCTAAACCAAAGAAATATTGAACAAGGTGGTGATGGGGAACAGGACACAGATGTGCAAGTTAGAATTCAGGGGCTGGCATTTCTCTACTGCCAGAGTGCAGGGAATAATGTCCTTCATCCCTTTCTAAGCCGACCACTGAAGGTCACTTCAAAGGATTTCGCTGTGGTAACCAGAAACAGAAAATGCTAGCATGTAGTTCATATGGGGGAGGGCGAAAGGCAGAAGGAAAGAAAAAAGGAAGAAACTTTCAATGTAGAGATCATAGCTTTGACTGATTGCCCAGCCTAAGATTGCTAGAAACAGCCTAACAGTCTCTTTCACTCCAGCTCTTGTTTCATTTTCCCCTGAACTTCCATAGCAACCCATCTGCAATGAGTGACTCTAATGTTTAATGGTCCTGCCATTAGCACTAATGCATTCCAAACACTCAGCATCTGCTGTCGCGCATTCAGATGGAAACACAAAAATAATCACGTTCGGAGCAATCTGTCATAAATTCCAGCTTGAGGTTATAAAATGACATACTGGGAGAGAGAACGAGAGAAATGGCCAAAATTAATGGCCAAGTCACTTGGTTAAAAAACAAAAGGGAGGATAGGAAAAGCCAGGAAAGTAAATACACAACCAGGTATGCATGGTGTACAGGGACACCAGGCAGAGAACAGCAGTGGTAATATCCGCCAAAGCTTTCCAGAGGAAGAAAACAGCAAACAGATGCAGCTCGACAAGGTGCTGAGTTAATATTTACCAGGCACACCAGTTAAATTTGAACAGAATCTGGAACTGAAATAGAGGACACAATTACTTGGAAATAAATTGTTAAGAGGTAAAACGATTCAGATTGATAACATTGGTGGACAAAAGCAAGACAAAACAAATGAAAGCATTCTGACTTGGCCACTTTTTCGGAACTAGCTGAAGATCAAGGTGCCAACCTAGTATCAGGAAAAGAATGCAGAATGAAGCCATCTCTGCAACCACACCCATAAATGATAGATATAATATAAGCTAACTTGGCAGATAGGAAATGATATACCTTATAGGAACAGACGAACATTGCAGCAGAAGAATACTGTTTTTAGTCATTCCGACATAGGGGACACACAAGAGGAATTGGGTCTCTGTTCTTGGGAATCTTTTGTTTATGACAAAAAAAATCACAAATGGGCTTGCTTTTAATACCTAAGAATCAACTTTTCCCCTCCAACCTTCTCTTGCCAAACAGATCTCATCCCTTCCCCCTTTTCTCCCCCTGCTCATGATTTTTCATGTCTGTTTGTTCTTTTCCCTTTCTCGACAACATAATCATAGGATGCAGGCAATAGCAAGATATTTTACAATATGAAGGGGTTCTTTCAAACCATGCCTATAGAGATGGGGCTGCGCATATACTTGGCTTCCACAGGAACCTAACATTTTGCATATGATGGAAGGCTCCAATAAAGCATAAATAAAATGACACAGTTATGAGAATGGCTGAGGGTTTCTACTTTTAATAAAAGGTTGCAAAGGGGGCGGGGGGGGGGAGCCACAGTTGGGTTGATGTAGGTACAGAATATCCTGTACCAGATAGGCCAATGAACCACATGATCTATTCAGCCTCGTCTGCTTCTACTGCAAGACGTTTCACAGAAACATAAGATACCTTCCTATTTTAAAGGGCCCATACATTTCTACGTGTTTTTATAATATAAAAGCTATAAAAGGGGAAGTGTCTATTGTGGTATCTACAGCTATAGAAGTCTCTTTCCAGAAAGTTTAGTCTGGTTCATTTTTCCCTAGGTTTTTAAGAATGTCAGCTTAAAAAAACAAAACAAAACATTTGACTCTTCTTTCTTTTTTATAAATGGTGTGGCAGTTCTCTTTTAATTTGGCTATGATGCTGTTTTGTTAAATGTGATTTTAACGCATGTAAGTGGTTTGAACCAGTGTAGTTTGAATGTAGGACTAGGGCTCTGGAGATCAGGATTCAATCCCCCATTCAGCCATGGAAACCCACTGGGTGACTTTGGGCAAGTCATACCCTCTCAGCCTCAGCAAACCTCATGATAGGTTCACCTTATGATTGTCACAATAAGTCAGAAATGACTTGACAACAACAACAAGTAGTTTGAAGTTTGGACAACAACAACAACAATAACAGGGTTTCTTAACTATGACAATTTCCTGTTTTACTGCTGGTTAGACATCTGCAGAAGTCTTTGGGCTGGAAGTCAGCCTGAAGAAAACAGAAGTTCTCTACCAGCCGGCACCACAGGAAGAACACTACCATCCCCACATCACTGTAGGCAAATCTGTGCTCAAATCTGTTCAGCAGTTCACCTACCTGGGAAGCATCATCTCTTCAGATGCCAAGATTGATAAAGAGATCGATCACAGACAAGCAAAGGCATATAGTGCATTCAGAAGGCTTCACAAAAGAGTCTGGAGTAACAAACACTTGAGGCGAAGCACAAAAATCAGTGTGTATAGAGCCATTGTACTGTCTATTCTCCTCTATGGGTCTGAAACATGGGTCACCTATCGCCAACACCTACGACTCCTTGAACGCTTTCATCAGCGCTGTTTACGCACAATTCTAAATATACACTGGACTGACTATGTGACGAATGTTGCTGTCCTCGAGCAAGCAGGAATCACCAGCATTAGGCCATGCTATTGAGGACACAGCTGCGCTGGGCAGGACACGTTTCTAGGATGGAGGACCATTGCCTCCCAAAAATAATACTCTATGGTGAACTCACCACGGGTCAGCGTAAGAGGGGCGCACCAAAGAAGAGATACAAGGACTCCCTGAAACAACATCTCAGTCTCGGCCAAATTGATCACCAACAATGGTCTGCCTTGGCTTCTCATCAGGAGGCATGGAGACGCACTATCTACAGTGCTGCAGCCTTTTTCGAAAACTCACGCCAAACAAGTCTTGAAGAGAAACGGCAATGCAGAAAGAACCACAACTTGGAAACATCACCCAAAGAGATATTCTGCTGTACCTTCTGCAACCGGACTTGTTTATCTCAGATCGGCCTTTTTAGTCATCAACGCGCTTGTAGAAAGCGCAGGATGAGTCTTTCCTGAATCTTAGTTCGCGAAGAAAAGCCAGAGAGAGAGAGACATCTACAGCAAAACAGCAAAATTCTTGTGGTGTGTCAATAAACCTGTTTCTAAGGTGCAACAAGATTCTTTGCTGTTTCTCCAGTCTCTAATAGTCAAGCTCTGGAGTTGGCATATGAACTCTCTACAATCTACACTACTCCTTCACATCCAAATCCTATTCTCCTGGCATTCTTTGAAACACCATAATGCTGCTATCACAGTTTCCCTCTTTTCTCTGGGCACTGGTTTTTCACCAGTGGGCTTCTACACTGGTGAAGAACATTGTACTCACCTTGAAGCCAGTGCTGGCAGTCCTGATGACATATGAGTACATCTGGGAAAGAACCTGGAGCTAAGCAAAGTTGGCTAAATTTCCTAGAAACCCCAGAGTGACCTCGGGGTCCACATGTCAAGAGCTGCACCATCTCCTTCCGTATGCTGAGCCATACAGGAAAAGGAGGTGGTCTGTTTTTGGAGTTGTTTTTGGACATTGCCACATCATCATGAGCAGGAGCTCTGTGTAAAGGCCTTCCAGCATACCACTGCTTCTGCTGAAGTCAGAAACAACCACCCAGACTCCTAGCTGATCACATGTCTGGACACCCATTTCTGTCCACAGCAGAAACACAGGCACACGGCAGACTTTACATAGAGCTCCTGACTGCAAAAACAGAAGATGGGCCAGTTCAGCCTGAGCAGTGTTAGGCTGGTTGACCCAGATGCACAATGGCACATCATCATACTGGGTTTGGCCTGGTGCATGTGGTCACTATTATGGTCAGTCCAGGGCTGGTCCAGAGCATAATGCTCTGAACTGATCCCAGAGTAAAAGGCTGGTGTAGATGCATCCTGTATGGTGCTAAGAATTACCTTAGGGTGAAGTACAACTCATATTTGCTAGTAGTTTCCATTGAACACAGTGACACTAATGTGTACGGTAAGTAAAACTCATAGGTATAAACTAGGGAATTATGAGATTGGTAAATCTTCAGAATATGCTGCCCCAGAGTGTGGTGGAGTCTCATTCTTTGAAGATATTTAAGCAGAAACTGAATGGCCATCTGTCAGGAGTGCTTTGATTGTGTATTTTTGCATGGCAGGGACTGGATGGCCCTTCAGTTTCTTGAATTCTATGATTCTGTGAACTTCATTCAGGAACTTAAATTCACAAATCCAGGAATTCCATCCAGAAATTCAGCAACTGGTAGCTAAGGATGTGAGATAATTCATTCATATCAAATAATAGATTGACACCCCTAACACCCTTCCAAGACAGCAATATAGTAAGACATGATTACAAGGCTTGCAATGATTGCTCCTATAAACTACACACAGCCCAAATTTCTATATGTCCACTTAGAAGTGAATCTCATTGTTCTCAGTGAGGCTTACTTATAGGCGGATATGTACAAGGTAAATCTATATCCTTCCTTCTTGACTGTGTTTTGTGCAGGAAGGATTATGATAAATAAACTGGTTGTTCTTACTTTACAGAGCTGCAAATTATTGCACTGTATCAGGGGTGGGAGAGGCTAGTCTTAGAAGATGGGGTGTGCTGTGAAGGGTGTCCCAGGTATGTGAGAGAACAGCTCTGAGCTATCCTGATAAAGCAGCTCTGCATTTTGCTGAGAGGTGCCAGAGCATATCGGATTTGGGTGGCTCGTTCCTAATTACCTGCGTCCTGATTAACTGGTACGATTGGTCCCATTAAAAATATTTTCCTGAGGATTTCTGAACAGTTTGCAGCATAAAATAAGGTAGCAGCCCACAGGCATGAAATATCATTTTAAAAAAGATAATTAACCTCTTTATGCCCCTTGTAGGCATTGAATCAGATATGGTTGATGCTGGCAGTGACCAAATACCCCTTTCCATCTGTGCAATGTTTAGTGGTCTGTGAGGAATGAGACTGTAGCTACCGGTGGAGCAAGACAGGATTTCAAGCCTGCTGGTCACTTTCCCCTTTGTAACAGATCCACAGGAAAGACAAATCTGACACAAATCAAGTATGAAACTTGCATCTTCCAAGTATAAAACTAGCTTAAGCTATAGTGATTCTTTTGGTGAATTACAAAGACAATCCATGAAGTCAGAACCCATGAAACTAATACCACTGAATTCAGTGTGGGGGGGAAGGTCCTCCCATTTCAGGATGTATGTGCTTGTATTCCTATGGAAGCAAGTGGTGAACCATCACTGATTTACTGGTAAATTTGAGTAGAGAAGACAAATGCTGGATGGAATAGAGAAGGCTTCCTCTTTGACATCCAAGAGCCCTCTTTGGGTCATGAATGTGCAAAGGACACCATCTTGTTTTTTTTACACGATGGACTAACATGGATTCTCATCAATTCTCTTTACTTTTAGTAGGAATCCAGCAACTCCTTTGAGACTAACTCAATCCATGTGAGAACTGAGTTCAGTGCATCTGAAAACGTGAATTGATATACAGTGGGCTCTTGGTATCCACTGGAGTTTGGTTCCAGGACCCTTTGTGGATACCAAAATCCATGGATGATCAAATCCCATTATATACAATGGCATAGTAAGACAGTGTCCTTTATATAAAATTTCAAAATACAGTTTTGCTTTTTGGCATTTGTATTTTTGGGGAATATTTTCAAGCTGTGGATGTTTGAATCCATGGATAAAGAATCCATGGATAGGGGGGGGGGGGGGTTTAGATGATGCATGCCTCCAAGCTGCCCCCAAGCCAGTGTCGTGCCACCAGCCTGTCCAGATGGCAGGCAGCATTGTGGTGCTCCAGCAGCACAGCATTTATACGCTGCACACCACAGGAGTGCTGCAAAGCTGTGGTGACAGCAGAAAAGCCGGCTTTTTGCCGACTCAAAAAGGAGAGGCATTTTGCCACTTCTTTTTGATCCAACAAAAACCTGTATCAGGACTGTGGTGTGTGGTTGCTGCGACCCCAATCAAAATTTCTCTGCGGAGGCTTGAAGCTGCCTCTTCAGGGCTAAATGTTTTGGCCCTTAGTCTCCAAGGTGTTGCTAGATTCCTATACTCTGTCTCCGTTTCATGCTGAGACAGAGTAGAATGATAAAATCATAGAGTTGGAAGAGACCTCAAGGGCCATCCAGTCCAACCCCCTGACATGCAGGAACTCTCAATCAAAGCACCCCTGACAGATGGCCATCCAGCCTCTGTTTAAAGACCTCCAAAGAAGGAGACTCCACCACTCTCTGATGGAGTGCTTTCACTGTTAAATAGTTCTTACTGTCATTATTATTATTATTATTATTATTAGTTTTATTTATACCCCGCCTTTCCATGTGATCAAGGCGGCTTACAACAGAGTCTCAAAATACAAAGCAAAATACAAAGCAAACAATGCACAGGAAAAAACAATGCAGTTCTTCCTAATGCTGAGGTGGAATCTCTTTTCCTGTAGCTTGCATCCATTGTTCCAGGTCCTATTCTCTGGAACAGCAGGGGAAAAAAAGCTTGCTCCATCAGTTATCCCTTCAAATATTTAAACAAAGCTATCATATCACCTCTTAAACTTCTCTTCTCCAGATTAGCTATATCTAGCTCTTTCAATCTCTTCTCATAGGGCATGGTTTCCAGACCCTTCACCATTTCGCTTGCCTGGCTATCTCTTTGAAAACCACCTCTCTAGTAGAGCTGTTTGAATTGTAAGCAAATAAAGAACGCACCATCCCTCATATATGACTGTCTGAGAACTGAGATCTGCTGGAGGAGCCCACTTGTGCAATCCCCCTCCTCAAAGGCTTGACTGGCACCAATGTTGGTTCTTTTCTACTGCAAGGTTCAAGGCATGCCTTTTATTAACAACTTTGGGTCTAATTTAAACATGCACATTTTTTCCCTACCTTTTTAAAACTGTTACAAGTTAAAACAGCTTAGAAGGGCCAAAGAATTGTTTAATATGGTTTTTATCTTGTTTCAATTATTCATTTATTTTAATCTGTAATTGTTTGAGTTGTTTCTTTTGTCATTGCATGATAAAAGGATGGGATAAAAATATTTCAGTAAGTAAGTACACAAATAAATAAGTAAGTAAATAGTCTCTACTGCTTTATCTGTATGATTTATCAAGCATTTGCAGCCAGCTACTTGCATGTCTCTTAGGATGTATTACCATTATATTTAGACAATCAGGAAGGGGAAGGGAAATGTTAAGCCATTCCAGAATAGGGAGTGGTACACTGTGGTGCAGAGGAGGACTAAATGTACAGTATCAGGGAGATCAGTATCAAGAGATTGATGTTTTAATGGGCCTGGTCTGGGATGCTTTCTCAGCCTTTTGTCCACGAATGGGGAATGTCTTGATGGATTTCGGCTCTCATCAACCCTCACCATTTGCCATGTTGGCTAGGGCTAATGGGAGTTGTAACCTAACAATATCTGGAGCATGCCAGGTTCCCTCTTCTCACTAGTCTACATAAAGATGTGGCTGCTTCAAATGCAGAGGCTCATCTGCACAAGAAAGGATTTATCCTACCATCTCTATGGAACACTGAGCCCACCGCCTGACCAGTACAGCTATACACAGATCATGAAAGCCCAGAAATCCCTGGAGCCAGAAGTACGATCAGCTGAAGATACACTCTGCTGAGTAGGCAAGCTCAGAAGGCCTGGATCCTAGTCCAGATCCTAGTCCAGAGATTTCCTTTCCTTTGCCAAGGTTTCACACACTGAATGTTTCTCACACATTTGACCTGCTGCATCATTTGGCATTTTGCTCTGAAGGAGCTATTTGATTTCCAGAAACTATCTCCAAACTACCATCTGCATTATGGGCTGCTTCTTTACAGTTGAGACTTTCACCTGGAATGCATACACCTCCACCATACCAATTTGATGCAAGCGAATTCTAGTTCATCCCCAATCTAGAGTAATAGAGCAATCTAGCAGGGTATTAAAAGTTCTTCAACTACAAATCATAGGATTACACAGGATGGCAGTTAAGGTACTAGCAAACTGCTATATCTGTGCAGTTTGGGTCTACCCACAGAGTAGCTCCAACCTTCCTTTCCACAGTTCTGCTGCAATTAAAGTCACTCCAACTATCTCAGAAGGGCAGAATGATGTGATCAAGTCATGATCCTTTCCCCAAACTTTGCCCTGGAGAAGAGGTTGAGAGATCATCCCTAAATCTGTGTTTTTAAGGCTCTCAAAGTGCCTCTAATTGGAAGTGCAACTCACACATTTGGCTAGATCCAGATTTGGTGTGTGTGTGTGTGTTAGCACATTTTCCAGAGGAGGAGAACCATATTTAGCGAGAGTGTCTTTCAACTCTATTGCCTTCTGCACTTGGAGAGGACAGGATCAGGATTTTTGGAGCACACGGTCCTGGGAAGCTCACTAGACCTGACCCACCATAATGTGTCCCTATATTGCAACCACTTTATGTTGCTACTCTCTGTGATTCTTTGCCCTAGAATGATGCATTGAGGAATGTGAAAAGTTAAAGATCTCATTCATACTGAGCTTCTCAGTTTCCTAAAAGCATTCATGATCCATTCGTTTTCCCTTATCATGTATCCCATGGAAATGTATCCACACCTTTTGTATTTATCCACACATTTTCTCCTGAAATGTATACTGTTTTGTATGCTTTTCTCTAATGTGCAAGTTGGTGTTTCTGCATGGAAAATGTGAATCCAATAGATTTCCTCCCCAGCCTTAGAAACATCTATCTGAATCCAACAAAGCCAGAACTACCAGGGTAAAGCATTGATAAAATGTTGACATCAGTGGAGGACTGGGGAGGAAAAGGAGAAGAATAATGATCCAGCAAGAGAAACAGCAGGAAACGTGTGTTTTCCAGGACGCTGTTACGAACAACATTGATTTTAAGCTGAGGCCATCACTGCTCTTTCGTGTTGGGAAACAGCTTTTAAAACAGAGGCATAAAATCAAACCTTTTCTCATACCAGCAAGAGAACAGCTGTTACCAGCCCAGGGGAGAATGCTTCTGAATAAAGTGGTGGATGTATTTTAAAAAGCACCTCATCACTGGCTGCATTAATACAACATGTCCCACTGTTATGAATGTATTTGTATAGAAGCATTTACAAGTAGCTATGTCTAATACAGAAAGAGGTCTGACCTTCGTTTCGAATTTTGTTGAATAGCTCTTTCTTTGCTCAGTAATAAACTGTTCCCTGGGTAATAAACTGCTCAGTAATATGAAGTCGAAGGCTTTCATGGCCGGCATCCATGTTTTTGGTGGGTTTTTCAGGCTATGTGGCCATGTTCTAGAAGATTTTCTTCCTGACATTTTGTCAACATCTGTGAAGATGCCAGCCACAGATGCTGGAGAAACGTCAGGAAGAGAATCTTCTAGAACATGGCCACACAGCCCGAAAAACCCATAAAAACCCATGCTCAGTAATAAACTGCTCAGGCCAGTCCCAACTGGTGTAGATCCATTCACTAATTTGTTAAATAGTGAGCCCACACTTACGTAAGTTCTATTAATTCAGTGTGTCTCAGAACTAACAACAGGTTTGGGGAATCTGGGAAGATCCAATCCTTGAGCCTCCATTTTAATGCACATGTACTTGGAAATACCTGAAATAAACATATGCATAAGGCTGTGCCATGGATGTGTCTGTTAGCCAGTTGTTGTTGTTAACCACTTTGATTCCTTCTGAATGAGAGACCTCAAGGTCACCCTGTTCTCAGCCACTAAATGAGGTCAGTCACCTTGTCCTCAACTACTTCGATCAGCTCTTGCAGATTCATGGCTGTGCTTTTCTGATTGAATCTATCCATCTGGTATACCTGCTCCTCCTCCTCCTTTTCCTTCAACTTTACCAAGCATTATTGTCTTCTGTAGTTGGTCCTTTCTTCTCATGATATTTTCAAAATATGACAGCCTCAGTTTAGTCATTTTTACTTCTAGCGAGAATTCAGGCCTGTTTTGCTCTAGGACCCATTTATTGGTCTTTTTAGCAGTCCATGATATTTGCAGAATTCTTCTCCACACCACGTCTCATATGAGCTCATTTTCTTTCTGTTTGTTTTCTTCACTTATCAGCTCTCACAACCATACATAGAAATGGGAAATACGATAGCATGGGCAATTCTAACTTTAGTATTCAATGATATATCTTTGCACTTCAGGATTTTGTCTAGTCCCTTATAGCTGTCCTTCCAAGTCCAAGTCTTCTGATTTCTTGATTGTAGTCTCTGATCTGATTGATGACTGAGACCCAAGTATGGAAAATCTTGAACTTTTTCAATGTCTTCATTGTCTACTTTAAAATTATGTACATCATCTGTAGTAATTATTTTTATTTGATTAATTATCAACTGTAGACCTACCTTTGTGCTTTCTACATTGACTTTCTTCAATAGTCTTTCCAAATCTCTGATATCTTCTGCTAGTACAGTGGTTCCCAACCTTCCTAATGCCGCGACCCTTTAATACAGTTCTTCATGTTGTGGTGACCCAAACCCATGAAATTATTTCCGTTGCTACTTCATAACTGTAATTAAATAGGTGTTTTCCAATGGTCTTAGGCGACCCCCATGAAAGGACCATTTGACCCCCAAAAGGGTCCCAACCCACAGGTTGGGAACCACTGTGCTAGTAGTATGGTATTATATGCATATGTTAGATAGTTGATATTCCTTCATCCAGTTTTCATGTCTCTTTTTTTTCCACGTCTACTCCTGCCTTTTGTATGATGTTTTTGGCATACAAGTTAAATAGATAAGGTGATAGAGCATAGCCTTGCCTTACCTCCTTGCCAATTGGAAAACATTCTGTTTCTCCATATTCTGCCCTAACAGTAGCCTCTTGTCATTTCTTTAAGAGTGATCCATAGTTTCCTGTGAGTCATACAGTGGGCCTCTCTTATCTGCAGGGGTTCCATTCTGACACACACACCCCAGATTGCAAAATGGTGGGACTGCAAGTCCTGTGGTTTTCAATAGCACTGTGCATGCATACGCAGCCACTCTCCTGTGACGACGTACATGTTCAGACATTAAAGTCAATGGGGCCTTCACAGATGCTCAGATCTGCAGACTGCAAGCCTATGGTTGTAGTGGGTGTGCTGTACAATCAAATACTTTGCTAATGTCTATAAAGCACAGGCTAATCTTCTTTTGAAATTATTTAGTAGGTTCTATTATCAAGTGTATGTTTGCTATATGATCCCTAGTGCCTCTTTCTTTCCTGAACCCAGTTTGGATATCTGGCATTTCTTGCTCTATATATGGTAGGAGTCTTTGGGCCTGGACAGATGGGTGCTTTGTGCTGGGCTCGGCTCAAACTAGGGGTGCGCGGGGGCTAAGCGTTTACACGCTCAGCAACCCTATCGTGCACCCTGGTCACCATCATTGTGTATGTCCCTCCATATGGGGTGTGATTATGGTGCAGCACGGATGTCATCATTGCACGTGAGTGCACCAATGGCACCCTGAGCATAGCTTAAAAAGAACCCATCGGGAGCAGGTTCTTTTTAGGTCTCCCAGAGGCCGTGGCATTTGGTTGCTGCAGTCTCCATCCAGGGCAGAAAGGGGCAGCATCTTGCCGTCCCTTTCTACCCATCTGTCTAGCCACTTTGTTGCGGAATTTAAAGATTTGCTTGCATGAGAAATTAATGCAATGGTCCTGTGATTACTACAATTCCTGGTGTCCCCTTTCTAGGGGATTGGAATATATTCTGAGCACTCCCAGTCTGTGGGCCATTGTTTTGTTTTCCATATTGGTTGACAGATTTTAGTTAAAACTAGAGTAGATTGTAGCTTTGTAGCTTGGAGCAACCTAATTGGTATGCCATCATTTTTTTACTGACTTATTTCTCTCAAGTGCAGCTCTCACTATTAAAACTGGAGGTTCACCCTCATATGTTTTTTCTTTAAATGAATCTCTCATCCTTTTGTCTTTTTTATGCAGTACTTCCATGTATTGTTTCCATTCTCTTTCTATTTCTTCTTTATCATGTAATATGTTCTCCTGCTGGTCATAGAACACCCTCACTATTAGCTTGATTTCCCCCCTGATTTCTTAGATCTTGCTGAAGAGGTCTTTTGTTCTTCCTCTTTTTGTGTTTGGTTAATTTCTATCTCATTGCTGTGGTTTTATAGTAGTTCGTCTTACACCATTGTGCATTTGTATCCAGGTTTCATATTTTTCTTCTTTTCTGTCCTGGACTGCTTGTAGAGTTTTAGCTAACATCCATCCACTGAAGCTTCTTTTTCTTTTTGGCTACAGATAGTGTCTTTCTTCTTTCCTCTCTAACAATCTCCCTGGCTTCAGTCCAGAGTTCTTCTAGCTCCTGGTCAATTATGCTTAATATTGCAAATCTGTTTTTCACTTTGTCTTTAAATTCTTCAGTGATGTTCTTCAGGCTGTATTTTAGCATGATGGTTGGTTTACTATCAGTTAGTACCTTACTTGAACCATGAGTATAAGAGTCTTGCTTCCAGAAATATGTTCTCTACATTTCTACATTAAAATCTGTGAGATTTTCAGATACTGCCACAAACAGAACCAGATAAAAATGTGTGTTTTGCCCCTCCCCAAGAGCTTAAGAGTTAATTTTAGCTATTTATAAAACCTCAAAAATGAGTTCTACTTTGTTATGATTACAGGTATCCTTCACATGTCCCCTTTTGGTTGAAGCAATGGCATCCACCCCCTGCAAAGGAGAGACTGACTCATCCTTTCCTTGTGTTCAGCAAAGAAATTATAGAGATAAACACTAAAATGTTATGGACCCCAGATCCTCAGCTAGAGAATATGGGCTTGTGGCACTCTTCTTTTCTCCCCCCCCCCCCCCAATGATTTTTCTCTGTTCTTCCTGTTTAGGACACTCTGCTCTGGGTAGGGAGAAGCCAAAGATTTCATATCTTTCAAATTACACAATTACAGCACAACTGCCATGGTTCCAGCCTAAGAAATCTTGGGATTTGTAGTTTAGGGAGAGGCCTTTAGAATTCTCAGACACAGACCTCCTCTGATGCCTCTGACCAAACTACAACCCCTAGGATTCCATAAGATTTAGCCATGCAGCTTAAGTGAAATTATAATGCTACAACTGTAGTGTGAAATTGCCTTTTGTGATAGCCTTTTGTCTTGCCTTGGTTTTTTGGTACAGCTCATGGTGGTCTAAAGCAGGAATGAAAAAAAAACTTTCCCGAAAACTGAGGCACTGGAGGGGCTATTCTCCAAGCCCACATACAGTGCCCTGGGGAATGAGGATATGTCACCAGGCAGATCTATTTCCATGTCATTACCAGCAACACTGTCAAAGCCCACAGCAGACATAGCCCTGGCTTGACTTTGGAAATACAGAATAAGGTGGAGGCAGGAGAGGAATTGGCAGAATCAAGAATACCTCTGGACTACTTCAGATATCACTGTAAGCGCTGTTGTTGTTGTGTACTTTCAAGTTGTTTCTGACTTATGACAACCCTAAAATGACCCTATCATGAGTTTTTCTGGCTCTGAGAATGTATGACTCGCCCAAAGTCACCCAGCGAGGTTTCACAGCAGAGTGAGGAATTGAGCACTAATCTCCAGAGTCCTAGTCCTAAACTCAAACCACTGTACCATGCTGGCTCTCACTGTAAGCATTTGAACCTTGTAGTTTACCTCTCCTCAACCTTGGTTGGGGGGAAAGGTCCAAGAAAAATTGTGTGTGTGTGTGTGTGTGTGTGTGTGTGTAAGTGTAAGAGAGAGAGCATTTCTAGGGGGTGTGGAGTGTGTGAAACGCACCAGGTGACAGCTGGAAGAAGGTTGTCTCCTGGTGCACTTGTGGGAAGGGATTGCCTTCTGGTGTGTACTGCTATGCCTCTCCATGGTTAGATCAGGACTCTCAGAGAATGAAGGTCGTGGAGAGGACCCAGTCCACCTACCCGCAAGCAGCAATGAAGATGGCTGGGACACTGTTAGCATGCCATGGCAAAAATCTGAAGGCCACTTTCTTTGCAGAATAATTTCTGGACTCCTTCGGGAGTTGCAAGCAAGGTAGGTAGACTGGAATGGCCGGGGACATGGATGGCCCCTTCAGATGACCCAGTCCATCAGCTGTCAGTGGCCAGTAAACCAGAGCCTTTCTCTTCTACAGAGGCCCAGTGGCAAAACCATTGGCCTGGCTGGGGTGTGTGTGGGAGTAGCAGGCAGCCTGGGAGTGACAGCATTAGTTACCGCTCTGGGGTAACACCAACCCTAGTGATGTCACTGTGTATGAGAGCATTCAAACACGTGCAGGGAAGATGAAACCCTAACATCACAAGTATAGGATATCAATGGAAAGCATATTTATTTGAATTTGTCCCCCCCCCCTTTACAAGTGGTTTCCCAACATTTTGGAAACAACATTGAGAAGACCAAAACAGTCACAATGTTTTTTTCACACTTTGAGCAATCTTAGTTTGTGCAGAAATACATGTGGTTTTTCTGTGCAAACACCAGTTTCCTGCACAAAAAACTTGTTTGTGTGTGAGTGTGCAGAAAGCCACATCTATTTCTGAACAAATATTTTCACTGCAGATTTGTGGACACAAACTTTTTTAAAAAGACACCCCTCCCTGCAAAACAGGGACAACAGACAAACAGTGATTTATGATACATAAGTAACAGAAAATATATCTCCTACAAGGATCTGCAGCAGGCAACAACCCACAAAATGATTTTTTCTAGTCACTTTTTGTGCCCTTTGGTCACCTTGCACTTTACATGTGGAAATAAACCTTTGGGCAACAGGGCACTGAAGGAACAAAAGAAAGAAAAAGGATAAGGATGCTTAAACAGAGAAGAACTGAGTGAAAAGAGAATGCATGGGAAATGTTATAAGAGGGGGTCTTGTGTTCTTCTTTCCTTCCTCCTCAACAATCCTTTGAAATTAATGGAGTAAATCTTGCTTAGAAGTTCACTCTGCTCTCTAGAATATGTGAAAGTGTGTCACCAGGCCTTCCAAGTGGTGGCACTGGCATTATAAATTTCTTCTCAAATGTTTTCTCCCTCATCATCATGATCATGATCATCAGATTTATTCTCACCTCTCCCTGCAGATTGAGGCGGGATTACAACAGAGATAAAAATACAAGAAAGTATAAAAACATAATAAAACATATATTAACCCCTAACCCTCCCACCATAACAAATAGTAACATTCAATAACTGTTAAAAATTATATCAATAATATAGCCTAAAATAAACAGGATAGAGTGGGCAGATTGAAGGCAGTTGGAGCTATCTTTCTTTCTTTCTTTCTTTGGGAGGTCCACCTGGAAAGGCCCACCAGAAGAGATATTTCTTGACAGCCTTTTTAAAGGTGGCAGTAAGATGGATCTTTTCCGGTAGGTCATTCCAAAGTTTTGGAGCGGCAGAAAAAAAGTCCTCTGGGAAGTTGCAGCCAATCTGGTCTTCTGTGGCTGAAATAAATTCTTCCCAGAGAATCTGAGAGTGCAGGGTGGATTATATATAGAGAAGCACTCCTGCAAGTAACCTGCATACAATCTGGAAAAAAAGTAAAATATTGCTTATAAAATGCCTTTAATGGTGTTTACTTTTGGGGTTGGGGTAGGGGTAGAGCTTTTTGCACTTTTAACAGATGGCTTTATTTTTAGGTGCTGAAATGTAATCAATTTTTTTGTTGGTGATTTCTTCTATTTTTACAGTTGAATCCTTTATTATCCTTTCATATTATATAATCTGGAAATTTAAAGAACTGAGCTAGATAGACATTACTGTAAGATTTGAAAAGCAACTGTCTGTCTGGGTGGGGTGGATAATGATCATAACCCCTGCTTATTGATCAGCATGGCCTAAAGACTTTGGCAACTATTTTTTTTTTTCATGGACTGGTGGTGTGTAATGAATCTGCCCTACAATGACTCAGGAAGTACAGGCAGAGGACACATTTTGGAGCCACAGCATCTCAACATCGCCTTTCTTCCAGTACCAGAGAAAATTTTCTTTCACTCCTGCATATCTGAAACTCTGCAGAATCAGCACCATCTCTTGCTGGTCAGGTCAGGCAGCTCCTAGGACACACTCAGCAGTACACAGAGCAAAGGGACCACAGGGATGTACTACTCACAGCGGAGAGCAACTGCACCAGCAGCAACTGCAGTAAGAGGATTTAATAACATAAAGGCACCATTTTTAATCCTGACATTGGATGAGAGGAACATGGATGAGGTTGGTTTGGGGAGAGGGTAGACTGGGGGAATAAAGGGTGGGAATTAGTGAAGAAGAAATGCCAGAAAAGTTCCCTTTCCTGCCTTCCCTGCCCACTCTTTTAAAATGTTCTTCTCTACCTTTGCATGTGATAGGATTAAGAGAAATCACATGCATCACAGCTGATCCCATATTAAATTGTTATTGATAAGCTAGAGTTCAGCAGATGCACTGATGCCAAAATTGATTGGGTTACTGCAAAAGAAATCTAAAGGGGAAAGAAAACACCCCAAATATTAAAACGGGGGAGGATTAGAAGTCTCCATGGAACAATTCCCTTCACCTTGCAGCATCTTCCCCTTCCCCCATCTAGAGGTATAAAATGTGGGTCTGGGGGAGGAGGTGAAGCTGGGCAAAAATGCTATCCAATTGATCACTTTCCAGAAATATCCCAGGCCTGGTGAATAGGTTTTCAGAGGAAGGCTAAAAGGTGAGAACTGCAATGCTACTGGCAGCGGCAGTGCAGAAGGGCTACCCATTAATTCTTATTCTTCCAAACAGGTTTACATCAATGGTAAGGCTGCCTGCTTTCTCCCAGTCTTCTAAGGCAAGATAATTCTCTTAGTTCCTTTTGCTGTGCCTCCAAAAGATCAACACCAGGTGGCATTTCCTTAAAGCCCAATACCATCCATGATGGTATTTGAGGGAAAGTAAGGAAGGGAAAGCTGGGGGAAGGGGAAACAATTTTTGGAAAAACAAGACAAATGGGTTGGAAGGGATGCAAGAAAGATGAGTTAGTTCTGCATATCAAAAATGATGAAGAGCAGAAGTGGAATCTTTAAACTCTTCTTTATATTGGGGTTTCTGAATGTCTGAGATAACAGAGATGAAATATGATTTGCTAATGTTTGCATGATGTTACGACACCCCATGGGTCACAAACAACAGGCTAGGAACATTTACAGCTTAAGGGAAAAAGCAAGTCACAAACAGAGGCCTTTGCATTGTTCACTGAGGTCAGTACTTCTTGCTGTTACCAGCCCAAGAGAAGGGTTACACACCTGACAATGTCAGATAACATTAGCCAGCATGATGTCACCCTACCAAAGCCATTTGTTCACTTCAATCCCACAGCAAATCTGCCCCCATCCTTGCAGGGGGAGAATGAGATGCTCTGATTAGACTGTGCTGTGCAAAGGCAAAGAGGGGAAATGGAGTGGGACCTCAAAATCAATCAATTCATTCATCCACCAGGTACTTAAACTGACTCCTTTGCAGTTAAACATACTGCTATGGGTAGTCGATTCGCAGATCCTTGGGGAGACTTTATGATCATCTAGTCTGACCTGCATAATGCCATGAAATGGATTGTGTGACCCTTGATTCAATCATATTACTCATGATTAGACTTACATTTTAATAGCAACATTCAGTCTTGATTCACTTATTGATCTGCCATCCTGGCATGCTGCTGAAATTCTTAACCATTTTTACTCCCACTTACAATTTTTGCATTTTATTTCTAGTACCAATATGTTAATATTAAAGTTCCCTAACTTGGATATTTCTTTTCTTGTTTACACAGTGCAAACCCCTTATTGGTTTCCTGGGGGAAACATAAGAAACATAAAGTGCTGTGCCTGTTGCAAGGTATGTGTACTTGGGAATGGAAGAAGGTGATAATTTCTTGCATGGCGGCTGCTTTAAAAAAGATAATTCTATTTGGCATTTTTGACTATTTGTTAACATCTGGTGAGGTAGTGGAACAAGCATCACCATGTCCACAACTTCCTTAAATTCCTGAGACATTGTAGAAGGCAGGTATGGCTGACTCACCATAAATGAGCACCTTGACATGGAACTATTTCACACAGAATGATTTTAAGCACACCAGATAATAAATATTGATGTGGTGATTCCTCCCTCAAAGATGTAATAGATGCAAATCAGCATAATCACTGGGCCAAGTGTGCCACTGGGATCTTCACTGGCTATAAAATGGTATGGGTAAATGATATCCTTGTACCAAATAGCTCCTCTTTCTTGAAGACATAATGGCATCTCCTGAGCTCTCCTCCTGCCTCATGTCACCTTGATGAAGCAGCAGCTGGAAAAGAGTCTGAGAGACTGTGAAGATCAACCCTAAGAGGTGGCCTGCAGCCACCTCCAGCTGCATCAGATCAGGACTGTGGCAACTGCATGCCACAGCCCTTTTTCAGAGCGCAAAAAGGACCTGCAAAAAGCTGCTTCTTTTTGCAACCTGGAAAGGGTGCGAAAGCTGCGGGGCTGTGGTTTTAAGGTGCTCCTTTGGTGCTGCATCGTGTGGATGCAGTGTCAAAGGAGCACCGTGATGCCGTGCACTGTGTGGAGTATTGTGCAGTGTCACCCTGCCCTGGAGATGTAGTCATGTCATGTGGACGCCATGCCCTAACTATGCCCCCAGGTTGGCCTTTATGGCTGGTGTGTACAGCTCCTCAGTCTATATAGTCTAAAGGCTCTGCCCCATTTGTCCCATTAACAGCAGCTGTTAACTTCCTTAATGATGGATCTAACCAACCAGGTTGCTTGAGAGGTCTAGAAATACCAGTTTTTATGTCCCAACTCTGTTCACATTTGGTAAAATTCATGGGTTAGTCTCGAAAATCAGTATTCAAAGGGATCTTGTAGCACTTCTCAGTTAGCTGAGAGAAAGAAGCTGGTAGCATGAGCTTTTGTAGACTTGAGTCTGTTTCCTCAGATGCATGCCACTCCATGCATTTGAGGAAGTAGACTCAAGTCTACAAAAGTTCATGCTACCAACTTCTTTCTCTTTGTTAGTCTCACAGATGTTACAAAATCTCTCTCTGCACTGAAAAAGATTGCAGTTCTATACACAATTCTGAAGTTCCAATACAGTAGTCCAATCTTATTCACATATTTGCTCTCTGCAAATTCATTTAGTCACGGTCAATTGTGGTCCAAAAACATTACTAGTACAGGATTTGGTTCTATCTGTGGGTTCAGGAATCCACTGTGGGGGCCTTGGAAAATATTCCCTGTGGATAAGTGTGGACCACTGATAAACTTTCTTCAGATCACAGAACCACTCAGAACCTCTGTTTATGGCTAGGTTTCATTCTCATTATGGATCAATATTATCCTTGTATTACTATCTTTAATTGGTGTCCTAGAAATAGAAGTATGCAGCTTACTAATATGACTTATTTAGGTATAACTTTTTACTAACTGCATAATTATTCTTAATATGTGTTGCTGCAGGCTAAAAAAATGCCAAGCTAAAGCAGGGTGGAACTTAGCCACCTAGAACAGTAGTGTCCCTAAAAGTTATTGGACCTCAGTTTCCAGAAGCCACAACTAGTATGGCTAATAATAATAATAATAATAATAATTTATTTATATCCTCCTCTCCCAATTGGATTGAGGCAGGATCACAGCAGAGTTTAAAAAATATAATTAAAATGTTAACAATATTATTACCACACAAGTTAAAACCACAGTTAAAAACATAAAATCAACAATAGTCAGGGCTTCTAGGAGATGTTCTGCAACAACAGAGACTGAGAATGACTAGTCACTCTATAGTGATAGTGGGAGGGTGTAGAGATGAAACAGGTGACTCTGAAGCCTAATTTCCATTTTTATTAAGATGCAAACAACTCATTTTTACTTCACTGGTATCCAATAGATGCACTAGTTTTTAAAAGTTGAATTTCCTTCTTTGATTCATTGATGCTACCAAACTAGGCTAGGCTCAGAGGCAGTAAAATCAAAAGACAGGTCAAGGGGGAACATGCAAACCCCATTGCTATGGGCCTTATCTGTCACTCTTGGAACAGTAATGTTGGCTGCTCACTTCACTGCCTTGAGGAAGCCACCACTTGTCTGCCAGCTCTGCCATTTGAAAATACAGAAAAACATAATGGTTGCCCTCCAGCTCCCCATGCTTTGTGATCTAGTGAGGTTAATAATATCTTGATGGGAGCAGAACTATTCCTGTGGGATTCAGTGCTCAGAACTAGCAATCTGGAGTTCTCAGTGAGGTCACCCTGGAGCCCAGGGATGTTGATTGTCTTCCAAAGAGAAAATGGGTGTGCGGGTACATTATTCTCATGAATTGAAACAACAAATAACCAAAAACTGTTATTTGGGTTGTTTGGTTTAAGGCGGCCTTTCTCAAATAGTGGGGCGGGCCCCCCAGGAGGGGCGCGAGGCTCTGTAAAGGGGGGCGCGAGGCTCTGTTATGCAGAGGTGTACTTATAACAATTTTATAGACAAATGATACTATTTACAGTCGCGCGGGGGGCACGAAATGTTTTCTTCTTCCTAGGGGGGGGGGCATGACAGAAAATAATTGAGAAGCACTGGTTTAAGGAAACAGGAGCTGAAAACATAAAGCCTAATCCTATTGCTATAGCCATGATGAGTTCACAACCATCTTTTCACCTAATATCATAGACAGTCAGCAATACATGCCCAGGGAATGGCCACTACTATTCATCTACATACAGGAAGGAATAGTGTTTCCAAGTGAAGTGTGAGACAGGGCTCCTGTCCCTCTAATGGTTGTGTGAAAGAAGGAATTTCTGCAGATGTTCATTGTCAGGCAAGCCATGCCTGATGAAATTCTATCTTCTAAATAACCATTACAGGGACAGGAATCTTTTCTTATATTTCATCTGAGAACCCTAGGAGAGAGATGAAATGTCTCTATCATATCAGTGGACTAGCTGTGCTTAGTTATGCATTCTCTTAGGCTTATACAAAAGTGCACATCAGAATTCAAACAAGAGTGAAACTATTGCCTATATTTTCACAGTGTGACCCTTTTGTTTCCACAATTAAGAAGGGGCGATGTTGCGCCAAGCTCTCTCAGGCTGGCTATGTAGCTTCAGGCTACTTGAGTCTGCTTGGACCAGGCCAAGGCCCAGGTCTCCAGACAGCACCATGATCACGAACCCTGAAATAAAATCTGGCATGCTTCTGAGTCACACCACATCCTGAGGGAAGTCTCACAGGATCACAAACCCTGCAAGGCTTTATGTGTGATTTGGCAGGCCTCTAGGCTTGCACATGTTTTGGCCAGCCACTGTTGACCAGACATTCAGTGTGACCCATCCTTCCACCCTATGCTGCATCATACTTTCTAGTTAATTCCCAGGCTGCTTCTGATCTTCTTTTGGGCTGGGATGGAACTTTCCCCCATGTTATTGCAGAATGGGGGGTGCCTTTCCTGGGGCTTTCCCCCATGCTTTGTGGGGCCTTTTTTATTGACTGCTTTGCTTTCTCTTTAGGTGTTCCCTGCTTTGTAACCTATGTTCTGATGGCCTTCACTGCTTTGTCACAACTGGAGGATATGGAAGGGAAGAGGTGACATTGGCCATGAGTTAAATTGACAGTAGGAGAGCCCTGGAATGGTTAGATGAATAGAAAGAGAGGAAGGAACCTTCAGTCTGGGCAGATGCAGGTGGCTTCATTTCCTATGGATCATTTGGACAGATCCTCCGGGTTAGCTTACATGTTAGATGTTTACCAGACATCTACAGCATGATGCCCTGCTTGAGCATTTGCTGGTCTGGAATCCATCCAGCCCTTTGTGTCCACAGCCTTACTTTGCCTATGCATGGTTGACTTAAGGAATATTTTTGGTAAATGTTCTGTTTGCATTAAAGCTGTGGCCATGCCATTTAACCCATAACACAATGTCTGTCCTCTGTATCTCAGTGCAATACTCCCCTGCCCCAAATCATAATAGGTGCTGTCCAAACGTATTGAGACAGCAAATATACCCAGTGAAAAGCTTGGAGAAATATAGAAGCAGAAAGAATAGACAATGTAATGAACTATATCATAACAACATACCAAAGGCATAAACCACAACTCTAACATATATACTTTACAATGATCATATATTTATACATAGTAACCACATTGCAGTAATATTGCAAAACACAGAATACGCAATCCAAAGTGCGATAGTGAACTATATATCCCAAAGTATGTCCAAGTGCTTCCTCTGGTGCTGACAACTTCTGTTGCAGTAAAATGATTCCTGCAAGCAGTAAATGGCAAATTGTTCCACAAATGGTAGACAGGTAACAGAACAAAGTAGAAGGTGGTCTCTGAGATCTTCACAACCTCTGAATCAGAAATATATCTCCACAAGTCATAGACAAGAGTCCACACATTAATGGTTGTCACAATATAGCAAACATATTGTGGAAACCATAGATAGTAAATGGATAGCAATGGTGTGGTTTTATTCCTTTGGTACATTGTTGTGATATAGTTCATTACATTGTCAGTTTCTCCCTGCTATTCTTTTTGTGTTTGTTGTGAAATCCTCCTGTTGTGTGTTCTTTGAAATATGAAGGCAGGCTGGAAAGCCTAGATTCATTTATTTTTAAAAGAAAGAGAACTAAATGAAGGCCTGATTTTTTTTAAAATGACATTTTCAATATTGAGAAGGAATATTAGAATACTATGGCCCACCCTGCCTCAAAAATATACATATTACTGATTTAATTAAAAGTAACACATTTTAAACTTATAAAGATCCCCCCCCCACACACACATATAATGAAGGCTGTGTCAATATATGCCTGAGATGAAGAACTCAGCAGGATTATGACTGAGTTTTGACAGAGAAACAAGAAGTTTAACCAGAACTGAATCAATTAAACCTACCCAGTTCTGAAATACTGAAACACTTATTTCAGGACTGTAACCAATCTTTAATCACCAGGAATAGAATGATACCTTAATGGAAAAGTTAATTTCACACCTGCTCTTCACAGAAATCTTATCCCTTTTTTAAAGTAGCTGAGCAGAAACATATATTTCAAGTTTACCTCACTGTGAAGCAGGTTCTGTTTTTAAAAGCTGTTTCCACAGATACCATTTACGATTGGAGAGAAGAGATGATGGTTTGGATGCAATGCCAGGAAAGGGACAACAATTTTTTTAAGCTCTAAATATGAAAACCAGGTTGCTTAAACATAATTTGTTATGCTCATTTTGTACATTTTAATTATTCATAATAGTAGTAAATTTACCCCACATTCAGGAATAACATCTGAAGTAAAGACTTGTACGCATCTGGCATGTCAATAAGGCCACAGATATTACACTAGGGATATAATTTTTCTGCTAAATTTATTCTTAAAGTAAGCAACAAATAATTTTAGCAATTTCCCCCCATTGTGAAAAAGTCTTTGAAAATGACACTATTTTCAAATACTATTCTCAGTTTAGGACATATTCTGCAAAAAAAAAAAAATCAGTTGTGGTATTTTTGCATAGGAAGAAAGAAACCAGCAATTTTTTTTGTGCAGCAAGTTGGTCAAAAAGGTGTTTTGGTGTGTCACGAAACCCTGATGAGAAGAAACCTGGACCAATTAGAATTTGCACTTCAGGTATTAATTCTGTGCAAAATTTGTTCATGACTGTTTTGTGCAGACAACACCATTTTGTGCAAAAAACACAATTTTATGCACAGAAAATAAAGATTCTGTATTTCTATGAAGAAACATTATTTCCTGCACAGAAAATGCTGCAATTGGGATTTATTCTGCACAAAATATGTATGTGTTTGATTTGTGCACACAGAAAACATCAGCTCCTGGCAGTAAATAGCATTTTCAGTGCAGAAAATAATTCTTCTGTATAAAAATATTGTTTCATGGGCAGAAAATGCTGTTTTTTGTACAAAAAGCTCACATTCAAATTTTGCAAATAATTAATCCCAAACAGAAAATAGGCTAAAAAACCTATGATTTTTGAAGACTTTCTAGCAGCAGGAAGAAACTTGTAGAAATTTGTCTCTGTTTCTTTTGAGAAGAACCTTAGTAAAATATTACACCTCTAGCAGGAAATGGGGGGTTTTGCACAGAAAAAAAGCTATTTCTTGTACAAAAAAGCTTTACTTGACAGCTTATTGTACACAAAATTTGAATAAAAAGCATCAACTCTGCAGGAAACAGTCTTTTCTGCAGAGAATATATTTCTGCTTCTTCTGCCGAAAAGGCCATTTTCTATCCAACAAAACCCCCATGTTGTGCAGAATAAATCCCAAACTGTGACTAAACTTTCAAAAGTCTTTCAAAGAGTTTCTCACTGTGTTTGTTGAACTGTGAAGAATCTTGTCAATCCAGGATTCTCCTTGTCAGATTTTTCTGACACATTTTTTTTTAGTATTTTCAAACATACTTGTTTATTCCTACATTATACATCATCAAAGTAGCTTGGTAGATAATTCAAGTGTGGACATTGGAACCAATGGCATTGGGAAGTGTGGTCAAGAAGTCACAGGTGCCAAATCTGTGTTGCTAGGTGAGAAAGTGAACGCCAGGACCTCCAAGGTAACTTACTTCCTCTTGCTCTCTGTTCCACATTCAGGGGCTGTTACAGCAGTAAAGCTGAAGAGAGTGAATGCATGGATGAGGTGTTGGTATAGAGCAGATGACTTTACTTTTGTTAGGCCTGGGGTATGCTTTGGAACAAATCAGGCCCATACAAGAGGGACAGGTTCTTCCTGAACCAGAATGGAGGCAGACTTCTTCTGCTTAACACTTAAGCAGATTTCTTTTCCTTAATGTGGTAGCAGAGCAATTTTCAGCTGAAACATATGGAAAAAATTACAGAAGACAGGAGATTCTGATTTAAGCAAAATAATGCCTAATGTGGAGAATATTGTTTTGTGCTGCTCAAATGGAAATGGGTACACACAGGCCTCGAGTATAACATAAAACATAAAACGTAATAATTAGTTGGAGGTTTGAGGGCAACAGATAAAAAACAAGATGCCAGAAACACCTGGAGTGGGGTGTTGAGTATAGACGGATAGAAAACTGGTTAAGAAACATGGAGCAGAGACTGGACTGGATACTATATCTGATATTCTAGCTCTACTATAGTGCACCTGTGTCATATGTGGGCGTAATATACATGGCTTTCAGCATACGCTGAAAGCCATGCCAGAAGAAGCAGCGCTCATGCTGGAAAGAGTTATGGTGAGTGTTTCTATGCACTGCCACAGGCACAAGCCCCATTGTCTTTAATTGTGCCTGAGCATATGTGGAATTTCACTTACGTGGGGTGGGTGGGTCCAAAATGGATTCCCTGCGCAAGGGAAAGGACCACTGTATATGATAGAGCTAGAAAGGGTGAAGAAAGGATCAACCAAAATGACCAAAGTAATAGAACCATTTCCCATTAGGAAATTTTACATTGGCTGGGGGGGGGGGGGGGAAAGAAAAGGGGAAGGGTGGGGAGAAGTGGGAAGGCTAGGAAAAAATGGGAAGGAAAAAGCCCCCCCCCCCCCACCTCATAGTACTAGAACCTGAAGCAGAGTGGTAGGAGACTCAGGATGCATAAAAGGAAGTACTTCATGTAGTACACAGACTAGAATTCACTACGCCACAGTGTAGTGATAACCAACACCATGGATAGCTTTAAAAAAGGATTGAACATACTGTATTAATGGAGAATAGGTTGTCAATAGCTAGTGCTGAAGATAGCTATGTACACTGGGCCCTTGGTATTCACTGTGGTTTGGACCCAGGATCAACCATGGATACCAAAATCTGTAAATGCTCAAGTACCATTAAATACAATGATGTAGTACAATGGTGTCTCTTATATAAAATGGCGAAATCAAGGTTTGCTTTTGGGAATTTATATTTTTTTGAATATTATCAAACTGTGGGTGGTTGAATCTATGAATAAAGAATCTGCGGGTACAGAGGGCCAACTGTATTTACCCCTAGTATCAAAGGTGATACACTAGGGAAAATTAGTGGGAGGGTGCTCTTGCTCCTAAGCCCTCCTGGTGTGATTCTCATAGGCATCTGTTTGGCAGCGGATGTACAGAATGAGAAGCCGATGGGCTGATCCAATGGGACTCTTCTTATCCTCTTTTGGTTTTGGAAAGAAAGTGTGAAGGAGCAGCTGAGATACCAGGCTGTAATCCCTTTCCATGCAGTGCTTTTAACAGCAATAGAGAAACTAGCGAGAAGAAAAATTTGGCCATTTGAGTCTTGGAAAAATGCAGATATTACAGCATGCTACTCAGGAAATGACTCTGTATTGTCCAACACTGGAACAGTCATGGTGTAATTATCAATGTTGGGGCTTTTTCACACTACACAGTGATTGCATTTTAACTGCCATGGCAACATCATATGGTACTGTGGGATTTGCAGTTTAAGTAGGAAAATTTACCATTTTTAGCCAGTGAGCTCTAGCACCTCATCAAACTACAAATCTCAGGATTTCATAGGATGCAGCTGCCACAGAAGTTAAACTGGAATCATGTTGTGTGAAAGTATTTCTGATCTTCCGATTTATTTACTATGAGCTACTTATCAAGGCACTCTTTAAGATATTACCACATACCCCTTGGAGCTAACACAGATTCCATTCCTGTTTTATTCCCCTTCTATCATAGGCTCTGTCCCTGCTTTTGTTTTTACCCTCCATTCTGAACAGAAATTTCCACTGTGCCATGAGAGGCCTCAGTGGGTTACACATTTCCATTCAGTGTGTGTTTCACCCTTTTGTCTTTTCACAAATGATACTCTGGTTGAGTCTTAGGTCTCGAACTCACTCAGGTGTAAAGTTATAACAACAGACTTTAGTGGTGCTCAAAGTGCTTACCCTTTGATCTTTGAAAGAAGTAAAAAGAATGTCAAATTACCTGTATATAAAAAATTGTGCCTTGCTGGAAAAGCAGAATGGCAGGTTGAGGGATCTGCTGTGATGGAATAGAAAAATTACTGTTTTTGTACCACAGTTCCCACATTCCCTAACCAGAATGGATACTGCTCATGTTTCTGGGGTGATGGTGCTATCAAGGGGTTAGAATCCCCCAAAGCAACTTCTCCAAGCTCAGAATTGAACACCTATGGAGGGAGGTTTCTTTGAAAAGAAGTTTTTTTTTTACAGTGATGTTTGAACTTTGCTTTTTCTCTCTATCTCTCCTTGTTTTAAATAATCTTATCAACATGAGAATCTTTCAGGGGGCATTAAAAAAAACACCTCACACACAAAATGTTTAGCGATGTATCCAATACAGCAATACTGCCAACCAAGTCAGAATTTTGAGAGAAGGTGAACCTTGGAAGGGATACAGAATTTTATGAAGTCTTATTTCCTGACTTAAGGCTGTTTCATGTTCTGCTTTTTCAGGAGTAACCCGAGACATTTTTTGCTCTAAAGGAAAGAACATCTCTTCCCTCTAATAACACAGTGTATAGTGTAACAGTGTAACCTAATAAAGTTATAGATGTTTATCCTTGATCAAAACCTCTTTGATCCAAGATTCAAAGGTGGCAAAGTTGGAATTTGCTTTTGTGTTTTTCTGTAATGCTAGATGCTTGCATTTGGGCAGGATAAAACCATTTAAATAAATAAATAAATAAATAAATAAGTACACCATGACTTTCAACACTTGATATGCAAGACAGTTGCATATTATATGATTCAAATAGTCAGGATCTCTGTCAGGACTCTCCAGCTTCTACCCTCACTTGTCTGCTACCACCATTTACACAGCATCACACACACTAAAGGCATTGCTCTACCTGGTCTATAGCATTTCCTTATCCTAAATAATTTAAAGTCTAAGACTGGAGTTTTGCCCTTTTCCTCCATTGCTGTCAGTGTAGGTGTAAGTAGGGTCAAACCACAATGCAAGAAATTCAGCAATGAAGCATTCTTTGTTGCCTTGAGACAATTGTTCTGTCGAAACCTAAGCTATTCCACATGATTATTAAGAGAATCAAAATGAATATTCTCCTTTCACTCACTTGTGTCCTCTATGGACTTCTGAAGGTCGATGGAAAATGCACTGGTTTAATTAGTGGGTGGTATAAAAATGCATTAAATAAACAAATACATTCAAAGAATACCCATGGACAAAGTAATACAATATTAAAGGAAGCAGTCAATATCAGGGGACTGCTATAAAGCTGGTTTGAGTTTCTTTGGGGCATTTATTTGCACTAATGATGTTCCTCAAATCTTTTCTGTGAATCTTTTCTTCCTTTTGTCTTGCTGTTATAAGTTGAATGCATTTCCAAGTAGAATATCACAATTTCTTGCTGAGCTTTAGCACTGACATAATTACAAAGTCAAATGCAATCATTAAAATAGCAACATTTGGTTGACACCATCTTAGATTGCTCATTCCACCCTAACTGGAGTAAGTGGTGTTGAATAATATATAAATGTGAATGCAAAGAGAAAGTCCTGGCAACCACTGTCCCTTTTCGTGCAAGGAATATCTCCCAACACCCTGCAGATTAACTGAACACACCCCTATATGTAGCCTATTGGCTAGTAAGATTTTAAGCCACTTGGGATGCTCTTCACAGCTTCCTAAAATGCAGGTTTTTAACCGTTAGCGTGACCTTCACCTTCTGTCTTCTGGCTAGTCTTATTACTTGCACATGTAGACAGAGGCAATACTAAAAATGAGCTGAAAATGACTTCATTCGCTTTCATTATGGCTGGCAGGCACCAAGGGAGTAACAGACAAGAAGGGCATCCGTGTATGAACTTGAGCTTGCTTTAAAAATCAGACAGCTAGAAAGGAAGGAGAATAGGGGCACAGAGAAAGAAGAAAAATAAAGAAAAAGACAGAGAGAAGAAAAATAGGCTGAAGAACTGTGAAATTTAAAAAAAAAACAAAGAAGAATGGACTGATCTTTAAAAAAGTCCTTGTTAAACATTTTTAAAAAGAAAAGATCTGATTCCATTAAAAAAGCATTTAATTGATTGAAGTAGAACCCCCAAGTGTTTTGCAAGGAAACAAGCATACTAACAGAGTCACACTCATGACTGGAGTCATATGCAAATATATTTTCAGAATTATAGCAAATTCATCCACCCGTGAGAGAAGACCTATAAACTCCAGAACTGCTTCTGGAGTGTCACTCAAAAACATTCATAAATCTGTCAGACAGATATATTTATAATAGCTCTTGCACTGGTAGTATTAGGTTTGATCTGCATATAGGAAACACTGAATGGAGGTTTTCAAAGAAGTGTGCCAGTGAGAAGGAGCTTCCACAGGTACATGTTAAACCAATTTATTGAAAATTGGGGGCAGAAAGTGAAGTTGACTTTGACATGGGTGTAAGCCTCCTGAAAGAGATTTACCTTGATGTTGTCTTGCCAGCGATGGGCTTTCTGAAACCTCTCTGCTGCATCAGCCAGTCTCTGAAAGTAAAAGAGGAGGAGGGTGAGTTCATACAGAGGAAAGGTCCAGTTGCAACAGTTAAGTGTGGCTTGTTTCATCTTCCCTTTATCAGATGTGGAACAGCTGCATTAAACCCCCAAAGCTTCAAACATATCTTCCAAGAAGTCACTGGTTCTACAGGAGAACCATTCTTTGAGAGAAGAAATCATTTTCTCCTGTGGGCAAGGGGACAGTATGTACTAGTCAAATGAAATCTGATTTATACCAGTTTTCTACAATTACTGCACTCTGTGGCGCGTTATAGACAGGCCTTTAATACGCCCCCCGTCACGTGCTAGGGGTTGGCCGAGGACCTAGCATCCATACCGGCCTCACCCCTAGCACGTGACGAGGGCGTAAAGATGGCGGTGTCCTATACACACGGGCGCCACCATCTTTACGCGTCGGACGCATAGCTTATGACGTTGCGAGTGTGCCATTGGTGACTCAAGCTCCATTTTGGAGCTTCTTTTTTGCTCCGCGTGGGAGTCGCGCCGTTTGGCTGCTGCGGCTCCCTCATGGAGCAAACAGCAGTGCCGGCAGACCGCCGCAAAGCGGCGGTCTGTAACGCTCCAAAGTAATTCAAAATAGGTAACAGGTTAATCTACAACAGCACTGCTATTCAAGCACACACAGAAACAATATGTGAGTGGATGCACACACACCATGCCTACATCTTGAGCCTGGAAAAGGCAGACACTGGCAACATGTGACAACAGGGACAACATTACTGAATGAGACCCTGCATCCTACTCACACACATGATTTCTTCCAGTAGGAAACATCTCAACAGAAATACCACACAAGTATCAGCCACACAAAGTTACTAGTAGTGGGCATCTCTATGGGAGAAGAAAAAACAAACAGACTTGTACCAGTGGCTCATTGTGTCAAGAGGTGCAACATAGACATTTGGTGATTTAATTTCAAAATGTGCATTTTATTGAAAACCGGTACAGTGTGACAGCTGCTTGGCAATGCCATAAGCCAACCCTACTCCAGGCTAAGCAGAAGATAAAAGGATCATTGCTGTGCAGGACTACTGGCTGAGAGAGTTTCTCTCTGCATGTGGGACGCCTCTCACTCTCAATCACTTGCCAATTGGAACCAACCACCAGAGGAAAGTCCACAGCTCTTTAGTTTACTGTGATGCCTGGCGAATTACACACCACTTAATGATGCCATGGTGGAGGTGGAAGCATACTCCTGCCAGCCCAACAGGCTTGAACTGATTTTGCAAAAGCAACATAAAGGAATACAGGAGAGCCAATGTGGTATAGTGGTTTGAGTGTTGGAGTGGAACACTGGGAAAGCAAAGTTCAGATCCTCACTTGGCCATGGAAACCAACTGGATGACCTTGGGCAAGTCACACTCTCTCAGCTTTAGAATAATGCAGTGGCAAACCTCCTCTGAATACAGCTGGCCAGGGAAACCCTAATGAAAGAGTCACCAATAACCTGAAGTCATACAACAACAGCAACAAACAGATACAGCAGATTTCATCACCTTGCATAAAGCTGATGTATGTATACGCAAGTCAACATGATGAGTGGCTAGTGAAAATCAAAGTTCTTTGTCTGCACAGGATCACAATTGCTCACTCTAATTTGGGAGGTCACTCATAGTATCTAGCAAAGTAATGATTTCTGTCTGAGGCCGATTTACCTCTCCTTCACTTTCACAGACTATTTTTACACCCTCAGTCTCTGAGGAAAGGCAGCGTTCACACACGTTCAAACAGCCATCCAGTCACTGTGCACCAGCCATTTGTGGGAAGCTCTTAAAGGGGATGAGGACTCAGGTAAGGTATCTGAGCAAGCTCTTCCTTTAATTACAGGTGGCAGGAAGAAGCTCTGGGCTGAGATAGCATTTAAAGATAACCTGACAAGATCTAATCAAGCAGGGTGATAAATGCAGATGCAGAAGCCAGCTTCTTAGCTTAAAATGTATGAGATTTAAAAGGGAAAGAAAGAAAAATAAGGGAAAATCCATAGTGATTTTGTAGAGTTTGTACTTCAAGTGATTGCAGTAGCACGCCTCATTACTTAGCAAGAACCCATGGGGCAGGATTTCAGCACCATCAAGAGCAGCGCATCATCTCACTGCTATGTCTCATCATCCCAGCGGCCCCTTTGGCCATCACAGAAACTTGAAAAAGGCAGGAAGCTTCAACCATTTCCAAGAAGGTCAGGGACAATATTATTAAAGGTTCCCAGCATCAGATCCCCATAAAATCTGGGGTCTCTTTCACAATACACAATTATAGCAACATGAATCTACTTTAATTGCCAAAGCTGCTTCCTATAGGATATTGGGATATGTAGTTTCTAAATTCTAAATATCCATCCCTAAGATGAAAATCAGGAGCCTTTGTTGGTTTGTGTGAACTCCTCTCAAATGCATCAAAACCACCCAAATACAATGAACTTTTAAAAAAAATATTTCCAGTTGCTGCCACGTTGTTCTCTGTCATTCAGATGAATTCAAATGCACATGGCCTGTCACAGGTAGAATAGTTCTCCACAATCCCCATAATCTTATGCATTAGAGCCCAACCAAAAGCAAGGTGGGGGAAGAAATTAAAGTGCAGGGAATTGATTTGTATAATGAAATTGCTCAGAGGTAGTGGGGTAGTTGTGGGGTTTAATTAAAACTAAAGATGTGAATATATGGAAGCCTTATTGGGGGATCAATTTTGCATCAACAAGTAAATTAAAAATAGAAAGCAAAATAAACTATAGCCTTCTCCCGGCATCAAACTATTTCCCCCACCATACAATTACAGTAATTTGATAACATTTTTAACTCTATAGTTCCATCCTATGGAATCTTCTGAGGTAGATTCACGTGATATTTAGAATTGTCTGTCAGAGAACCCTTATGTTGTACTAAACTACAAATCCCAGGATTCTGTAGGATGGAGCTACAGCAGTTAAACTTGGTATCTAAGTGCTACCATTCTATTCTATTGTTAATTGTTGCCTGTTTTTAAACTAATTCTATTTTATATTACCACCTACTGTTTATATGTATTTTGTAGATTGTACGCCATTGACAGGTTTTATATTTTTATTGATTTGATTATCTGTATGTACAGCATTGTGTACATTCACAGTGCTATAGAAATAAATTAATAATAATAATAATAATAATAATAATAATAATAATAATAATAATTTCCATGAAAGACATCCAAGGAGGAAAAACATGTTAGAGAAAAAGAACAAGGGCAGATGTGCTATTTTGGCCCTGGAAGGTTTGAAAGTCAATCAGAGATGACGAATAGATTCATGTTACAAAAGAGTGTATTTTAGAGAAAGAGAAAATAGAAACTTTATTTAATGCCATGCATGGAAAAGGATACACAGATTATTGTTGTTCTTTGCTTTCAAATAGATTCCAATTTATGGAGACTAAGGTGAAGCTACCATGGCATTTTCTTGGCAAGATTTGTTCAGAGGCAGTTTGGCTTCACCTTCCTCTGAGGCTGCAAGGCTATGACTTGCTCTGGGTCACCCAGTGGGTTTCCGTGGCTGAGTGAGGATTCAAGCCCTGGTCTCCAGAGGTTTGTAAGGTGGTTTACAAAGCTTAAAACAGACACAGGTTTTAAATTTATATCATAAAGAAAACCAAACTCTAATTAAACTAATAATAGACTTAAATGCAGAGTCATAGTCCAATACTCAAACCACCACAGCCCACTGGCTTTCCTGCCAGTACCATCCCTGGCCTCAAATCAGACTGAAATGAGGCCAGATAATCTGTTTCATCCAATACTATCTGAACATATCCAGCCACCACATTCTATCCAGCTATCCAGTTATTGCAGTCTGAGAACTTCAGCATCAGCACACTACTGCATATTTCAAAGCAGCAGGCATCTCCCTCTGACATAGGGCTGAAAAAGACCAGCCCAAAAGGGCGGTATGATGCTGCTCCTTTGAGTGCCAGATTGGGGCTGTGGCAGCTGCATGCTGCGCCTCTGATCTGGCTTTTTTCTGGTGCAAAATGCCACTCATTTTGTGCCGGAAAAAGGGCACACTTTCTGCCGCTGCTGTGGCTTTTTGGTGCTCCTGCAGTGTGCAGCATCTAAATGCTGCACCACATGTAGAGTGCTGTAAAGCTGCCACCATGTAAATGACCGAGTGGCTTCATGGCAGCTTCCTGCCAGTTTGGAGGCATGCATTGTACATATGCCACACCCCTAAGATGCCAGGAAGCCAGTGTATTTGCCGGTCTGTTCTAGCCCATAATGAGGCATTTACCACCCCTTAGACTCAACTGATCAATCTGTATCTGCTAGATTTTATCAAGCAATATGGAGAACATGTCCAAATCATCAGGCCACAACATGCTGGAGTCCTTAGATGCTGTAATAACCATGGTGTCAATCATAGAATCATAGAGTTGGAAGAGACCACAAGGGCCATCCTGTCCAACCACTGCCATGTAGGAACAAAAGAATCAAGCTCTGAGCAAAGAGCCATTTACTCCTCAAAGTGATTGGCTCACATTCTAATGCAGGAACACCCAGTTATCACCTCACACAACCAGACAATGATCTAACAGATTCTAACAATGAGCAAAACTTCTCCATGGTGCCTCTCAAAGGAGATACTTTCAATTGTATTGCTCCCCAATATTCTCTAATTTCTGCCATATCTAATGCCCTATAGGCAGAGGTGGAAAATGATGTCTGAAGATCTTCTAGTGATTACCTACCATTGGTTATCTCTCCAATAAATGTGAGCAGCATTTTTAATAGGCTAGGGGTTAACAGGATGTTGCTGCTTAGAACCAAAATATATGCATATCTGTAGCCACTACAAATTCATTGTTGTCCCTTCTCCCACACAGCAAAACCCATCCTGGTTCCTTCCCACAAGGGAAATTTGATTCAGACACAATAATAGAGCCTTGCATGGCAAACTGAAAAGTAATTAGAACTGCTATGAATTAACAATTAACACTAGATCTGAGGGTAGTGATAAAGTTACTGTTGCATTAGTAACTGATAGTATTAATAAGCAACATATTCTGCATACTGCTGAAAATTGTCATTTTTTAAACAGCTGCACACAGCAGCCATTTCACATCTTTCATTTTATCTTTGATTTCAAACTAAAATATCAACAATATACACCAGAAGCTAGGTTGTTTTTATGGGCAACATTCAATCTTACTTCACTTTAAAGAAGAGCAAATGAAGGTTTCCTAAAAGAGCTTTCCCAAAAGGTTTCTCCTAAGTAGTATTATGACAATATTATCTGGGTGCTGCTAGGCAATTCATGTGATCAAAAAACTGGAAGAGACTTTGTTAGTCTAACGTGCTCAACATGAAGGATACAAGTATGCTATCTTTGAGAGATCGTTTCCCAGTATCTGAAGAAATATTTCCAGGTCAGGAGATTCCTAAGCCAATCTGTCCCATTGCTAAATTTCTGGTGCTACTGGGCTCATGGTCCACCCCTTGGTTGTAGTTGTTTCCTCAGGATCAGCAGTCTGGTCCATCATTGACTCTATGGGCAACTGAAATCTGCATTGGTCAACTGATTAAAAATGCAGCAAAAGATTTCTGTATTGCTTAGCAATATCAGTTCTTGAAAGCTGTAACCCTATATGGTCACTGGGAAGGCTAATGAAAGATAAATATTTTTTTAAAAATTAACACATTATACAAGAAAGATTTCTGCTACTTCTCCTAGGAAAAAAAATATGAACATACTAAAACTCTGCAGTCAAAGATCTGCCAAACTAGTAAAGCAATTCAGCCTTCCCTTCCCGTCTCATGCAACCTTACCTCTTGATCCTATGAGCCTGCCTGGGTCCTGGGATCCTCAGAAGAGGGTCTTTTCTCATTTCTACCACCTTCACAGGCACAGCTGGTGGTGATGCATGATAAGGCCTTCTTGGTAGCTGCTCTGAAGCACCCCTCCCATGGAGGCCAGAATGTTCCCTTCCCTACAGTTCTTCCATAGCAAGTGATGCTTTTTAAAATTTTGACAGCCTTTTAGAAATGAAGTTTTTATTAAAAGGGCTTTAAAATCTGAGCTTTTTTTTCCTTTAGAGAGTTAAACACATTGTTACCTGTTGGGCTCATACTCTTTCCTAATATTGTTAGTGGCCAAACAGTTCTGCATGGTTTTGCCATTCTTCAAAAACCTGCAATACCTCTTCTATCAGAGATGATAGTCAGTATTGAAAGGAACTATGTGGGCTGAATCTGTGCAAGATATTCCTTCCTGTTTCATGCCACATTGCTTGCCTTTGTTGTTGTTGTGTACCTTCAAGTTGTTTCCAATGTATGGCAACCCAAAGGGGTTTTCTGGGCCTGAGAGAGTGTGATTTGTCCATGGTCACCCAGTGGTTTTCCATGGCGGGGTGGGGTGGGGGATCAAAACCAGATTTCCAGTGTCCTGGTCCTTCTCTCAAACCACTACACAACCCCGAATCTCTGTTTCTTCTTTACCTTCTTCATAGGTAGGGGTTAGACTGGATGGCCCTTGTGGTCTCTTCCAACTCTACGATTCTATATTATAAATAGTTTTCATGATTATATTCTGGTGTTTTACAACCAGTCTATGAATACACCCTAAGGATTTGTTAATAGGATGTTAATAGGATGAAACAAAAACGAAGTGAATGGATGCCACATACAAAGAAACACATGCACCCCTGCCAGAATACAGTACTGCAAAGATTGGATTCATAATAATGTTAGTTCATTATTTTTATAGTATAAGAAAGGAACAAATGTAGTGAAGCAGTATAGCCTTAGTAATTTTTTAAAAAAATTGTGTATCACTTCATTCAACTGTTTTTAGGAATATTTCTATATATGTGCATTGAAGCCTGGGGAAATTGCTGTTATTTTTGTAATTTGTACTTTTGATTAATCAAAATATTTTAAGATTATTCAGACCCAAGTGCCTATCCTTTGTTTACTTATCACTGAGGGAAGATTCACTCTAAGAGTAAAACAGCCCAAGGCTGAAGTAAAGTAAAGCACTACCTCCCCCAAATCAAGGATATTTTAAATTTAAAATTAGAAATCAACTGGTGTGGCAGTTCCAAATAAACATCATATTTCCTATGAAATTTAGTCCTCACTTCCCCTTTTCTGCCTTTATCAAATCCCTTTCACTCTGATTCAGCCGAGGACACTGCAGTTCTCACAGTCTCTGCATATAAAATGAATGTTCCTCTTATCAACAAGGGGGGAAATGCATATTTCATTTTCACATGTGATTTATGGAGATTTTGTGCATTTGTTTAAAGATTTTATTTTTGTTATTACTTTTTAGGATCACACACACACACACACTCCCCAGAACTACAGTTAAGTAGGAAAATATTAGTTAATACATTACCAAACTGACAACAAAATTGGGAGCCATAAGTACTTATGATTTCTGTTTCTGAGAAAAAATGTCACATGCAGCAACCATTTTAATAAGAAAAGTGTCTAACTATTGATTTGTGGCCTAATTGCATATGCATTCCTATTGCATAAAGGCTTTAGTTGTATTTCTAATATCAGCATGAATTTTTATTGTTATAGATTAAAAATATTATTTTTAAAAATAACTTTATTGATCACCCTGTCACAGTACTAGTTTTGCAACTGCAGCAGAGCAGGTAGATCAATGGGAAGCTGGAAAATGTGGACTTTTATTATAGTTTCTATAAAGAGAAATCCCCATCAACTGTCATTTATGAAACAGACATTCAATACCATCCATAAGACTTGTAACAAAAATACTGCAGCGTATCCCCATCTTTTTCTGTTCAGACTCTTTGCCAGGTATTTCCTCCAAAAAAGATATTCCACTCCACCCTTTTCCCTGTTTTTAATTTCCAAATAACATTAATGTTTTGATTACTGAACATGTTTAATGCTCATTGGATTGTTTTGATGGGGAAAGAAGGGTTAGTTATCTGTTTACATTTTTACTCTGTACTTCATAAACTTCTTCTGTTATGAAACCCTGCTCTTATTCCTCAGCAACTCTGTTCTGTCTCCATTTTGGCACATACTAACCAAATTTGCTGTTAGAGGGACCAATGTCCAGGGTTTGCAAATGCATCGGTAAATGCACTAATTCAGTAAGATGACAATAACATTTGGCCTTCACCATTATGTGCTTACAGCCTAAATAATCTGAAAGGACCAGGTGTTTGAGGTTTTTTAAAAAAATATCTTTCTTATTTCTAGCTATGGCCTAAATACCTTCAAGGCACCAGATCCCATCTGATCTTGGAAACTAAGCAGAGTCAGCCCTGCATAGTACCTGGGTGGGAGATCACCAAAGAATACCAGGTATATTTCAGAAGAAGGAATGGGCAAAGCCACCTAGTACTGCTTGCCTAAGAAACCCTTATTAAATTCAGGCGTTGCCATAAATCAATAGAGAACCTGAAGGCACATACCACATGTTTAATTGAGCCCCACCCCATGTTGATATAGGCAATTTGTGTAATCAAGGATGAGGGCAGGCAGAGACCTGCCAGGTTTGACTCTGTCACTTAAATAGTTTTTAATCCACAAAACAGTGTTACCTATATTGGACTAAGCAAAGTGCACAAAATACAAACTGCAAGCTTTTGAAGCTCCACTGTCTTCTTCATCAGGTAAAAAATCATGTTAAAAAATCATACAGTGAACAGTGGTGTCCCTACGGTTGGCATCACCTGGTATCATTGACTTTCTTCCATACCACATCATACTGAATCCTTGGTAATATTTTTTGTACTAATGTTACTCATAAATCATCATTCCTATATATTACTGAATATAATGGCGATACTTGTGACACATAGAATTAGCAAAAATAAAATTATAGCTTTAAATTACAATGCCATACACACAGCCTAAATGTACTTACATGCAGATAGGTTTATGTGGTTACATGGACGTAGCTAGGATTTTAGGAAGGGGGGGGGGTCCAGACTAAGTGCCACCATTATAATGGTGCTTGAGTGCGGTGGCGCAGCAGCACACACCATTCATTTTTCTAATGGAAGGGGGGGGTCCGGACCCCCAGATCCCCCCCCCCCCGGCTACATCCCTGTGTGGTTAAAGTAAAAAATCTGGTAAGATGTGATGTTTTTAAAGAAATTAAAAAAACATTAAAAACATTTTTTTAAAAACCCTAAATGAAGCCTCCAATTTCTCCTCTCACCGAGCCACGTCTCATTCACACCATCTCTTCTGCTGAGCTCTAGCACTTTAAAGGGATGCAGGCAAACACCACAATCCATTTCTGCCCAAAGGCAGCTGTCTGGGGAGCAGAAGTGTCACCCTTCCTTAGGGTGTTACCTGGTGCAGCCCACACCCCCTTGTAATGCTTCTGTAGGAGAAAAAAATTGATCTTCTTCATGGCATTCTTAAATTTCCCCAACCTCTTCTCCTTGGGGGAGTCCTCCAGAAAACAAACGCTGCCTTCTACCCCCCCTCCCGGCCCAGTGTACTTCATCTGAACAAATATCTATGCATATTTCACAAAACAGAGCAAAATAAATCACAGAGCTGCATCCTGTATAAAAACAAGGTATAGATCCCTTCCTGAATACTCACTGCAATCCCAAGTAGCTCTGTATATTTTAACCACTGTCCTTTAAAAATTTTAAATTAAATCAAAAAGCCATTCCTTATTCATGAACATCATATTTCTATAAGAAAATAATGGAAGTCCTTTATTCCAGTTATTCTCTACCTACACAGAAAGAGAGGGGAGAGAGTGAGCATGCTTCCAAGTGGCCCTTAGTGCACCTGGCATTTTTCAAGGACAAATTGTGTTCCTGAAGGAAATGCATTGGATCATATTGTGCTTTTGCTAGCAATGATGCCTTAAGAAACTTCCTGCATAAAATTGCAAGATGTGTTATTTTTAAATATGAAATTAATTCATTTATAACCTGGAAGGCTGAAATCCCCAAATGAATGGGCCTGTGTGGATTATGTCAAAACACTAAGGACAAGTCCACCATGCACAGACCTACAGTCTTTTCAGCCAAGAAATAGGAACCGATGGAAGCCTTTCTATGTTGACCTACAGATGAGAGTTGGATTGTAACCTTTGTGCAACATCACAGCAAAGACATGTCTAGATAAATTAGGAAAAAAGAAGAACAAAGCTGTAGAAGACACAAAATGCAGAGGTAGCCTTACATTTGATTTATATATTACAGATGCCACTTTAAAATGGCTCTATATGGCAATTTACAGCCATGTAATTCATGTACTAGACCATTTCAAACCTTTCATTCTAGACAGTCGTGGCAGCTGGATGAACATTGCTGGTCTCTATAGTAACAGCTACCATGATGTAAAGTAGTCTCCAGGTAGTGCCTCTCAGCAAATGAACAGCTTGGTTTTCAGGAATCCACAACTTTTGGTGAGATGTGCAGGTGCTCTGCAATTCTAGACATTTTATTCTACCTGAAACATGCTTTCCTGTTCTGGTTCCCATGGTTTACCAACTTCCTGACCTCAATTTTACATGTGCTGATCCAGCCAGAACTAACGCTACAGGTGTTAAGAAATTATTTAAACATTCACTTCTGATTAACCAAAGTAAACTCTAAAAATAAACAGATGGGTGCCCCCCTCCCCATCACTCTCTTGAGATATAGCCAAGATATTTCCTATGGTGTGAAAGGAATTTCTATGTACTGAAGTTGTGCCTGCTGTTTTAAATGTGCTTATACTTCTGGAGGGCTCAACATATGGCTCACCAGCTGCTTCCATCTTATTTGGTCATATTTTGTGGCCAGTTGGCCTTTTGTTGATTTGTGCTTGAAACCTTCTTACGTTCTGTATCTAACAGTGGAAAACAAATCATGGGAATTCCTTCAGTGAGGGGGGAGAATAATGGAGGGAGTATTTATTTAGGATGGCCAGCATCCTGACAATATGAGTGAGGGATCTCAGGAGTATTTGAACAAGAATATTCACTAAGGTGAGGTGCCCCACAGAGTGAAACAAACAGATACTGTATCTGTACAAAACTTTCCAAGCAGAATGGAGGTTTTCTCCAGCCAGTGCCACTAACACCAGTATTTTCCTCCCAATAACATTTAATAGCGTCTTCCAAGGGGTCAGTAATGGATCTGAATGGGGCAGGGGAAGGCTGTGGTGGTGCAACACCCGTCTCAGGGTGGGTCTACCCTAGTGAGAATACTCTGGGCTGCTCTTGGAGTATTTTGGCCCCGTAGCTGCTCCAAATTCCCCTTATTATCTCTGCATTTCAGAGCAATGTCACATGACTGTCTACATGTGATCCCACTGTGCCACCTGCATTGCCACTGCTGGCATGAGTTGGTCCCTCTGAGGTAAGAAATGAGGCACCCAGCTTCAGTACATAGCTGGGTGCCTTGTTGTGACCTCAGGGGGAGTGACTCATGTCTGTAGCATTGTCCCCAAGTAGCCATGTACTGAAGCTGCCTCATTTTTTTTTTTACCTCAGAGGGATCAACTCATGCCAGTGGTGGCAATGCAGGTGGCACAGTGGGACCACATACAAACAGTCAGGTTGCTCCAGAATGCTATGGATTTTCCTTGAAAATTTGGAGCAAACCATGAATTTTTGAAATGTGGTTTAAGGCAGGAATGACCTGATTCAATGTAGAAGTGGGTTTCCCTCATGGAGGCAATCTTCAGTCAAATGGGAGCTTTGACTCTGCATTGTATGGATAGGGCAACATGAGAGTGCGGGAAAACTGGTGTAAACATCCTGTGTAGGCATGCCCTCAGAATCCCTAGTAGGAAAAAAGACATCATTCACTTCATTTCCATTTAAAAAGAAAGCGCTCTGCAATAACCTTCACTATAATTTCCCTACTTCATTTGCTGTTCTTCTCCCAAATCTTATATTCTGTTGTGTTCAAATCTAGGGTGACGGAACACAAGGGGGGAAATGGAATCATATACACTGGTGGTGGTGGTGTCTGCTCCAGAGTCAGTGGTGGAGGTGAATCTTCTCTGGGTATTAGTATGAACTTTAAAGTAGCTATCTGAGGTGTTGAACCTTAGCCCCCATATCGGTTCAGAGCCCTTAGATAGCTCCTTTAAAATCCAGGGCAGATTTATCACCCCTCTGACATCAGAGCCAGCAGCTTCTATGTCTCTACTGGTCCTAGCCCTTACATTAAGCAGAAGGTGAATACAGCATACAGTTGTGCTTCCCAAGCTTTGTTCCCCCAAAAGAAGTTGGATCTCTCTTAGAAGTCTCATCCTCCATGTTGAGGCATTTTGGTAGCTGTGGTCTAATGATCGCTGGGACCCTACAGCAAAGAACCATTGAGACAGCTCTCCCTTTGTACTGCATGGGAGGGAATCACAGGGAGAGAACAATGGAGGAATGGGCTTTACATGTTCAACTCACCCTGGCTTTGAAGGTGAGAAGGAACCCCACATCTTCCTAGCTCAGACAATCACTGTGCTTTCTTAGTGATTTGTCCAGTCTTGTAGTACGTGTTTTGAAATCTCAGGGAAGACCTATGACTATTTGTGTTGGGATGAATGTATTACTCATGGCTTGGATCCAAACATTTCTTCCATGAAGGGGCCAATTAAAGGAATGGAATTAACTCTCCACTCCCTTCCCTCTGCAGTCCCTATAATACCTTCAAAGTTCTGTTCCTGGAGACTAGGGATTTCTTGGGAAATTGTATGACACGATGTGGGGAGCTGAAAGTGGAAGGGGAAGCTAAAAGATGCTGCCTTCCCAAGAAAAAGAAGGAGTAATTTAGGATCCAAATCTTTCAATTTTCTGTACAATAGATTCTCTGTATGTAAAGACCACATTCCTGGTCCACTTCATGAAAATTTTTCCAAAGCAACGATGAAAGGCCCCAATTGTAGGAGACTAAAACAATGCATGAAAAGAATGGGCAATTGCAGGACAGGCAGATATTCCAAAAGTATATTTAATTTCTGGTCAGCATTGAAATGACGGGGGGCCTTTGTGCCTTTTGAATATCTACTTCTCATACAACTGATAAAGAGACAGATTTCTTGCTGTTGTTGCTTCTGGAGTGAGCCCTGAGTATGAATAAATGAGGAACCAGCCTGCTGGTTTTTGACCTGACTGCTTATTTGCGATGCATTAGATCTCTTCCATTATGGAACAGCACAGAAGAAGAGAAGCAGCAGATTGCAAATATGATTTGTATTTGTTTAGGCTGCCTGGGTGGGTGGGGAGTTTCAGGCAGATAACTCAAAACACTAGCAATCAAAAGGCAACATGCAGGTATTCTGTCTTTGTCCCTCAACAGTATTCTGTGGTAATTGGGGGTAGACTAGAAAAGGAAGAGCGGAGTGAGCACAGGGAATTCAGAAATGGAAGATGCACAAGAAAAGCCCCACCTGAAAGCACCCAAGTTCAGGTACTCAGGAATAATACAGTCCAATACCAGACTCAAAGAGCTGTGCATTATGCCTATAATGGGACCTACCAATGCAACCAGCACCAGTGATCTTTCCTGGTGCTCATTCTCTTTTAGCATTGCATCTAAGCTGCAATCACATACTACTCATTTTCAGCCTGATCTTATAGCCTTGACAGCATCATTCTTTTAAATCAAAGCCTGCCAATATTGTTGCAATATAATTTTGTAATAAACCAAAATTAAAACGATCAAGATGGTTTGATTCAATTCTTGCAGCTAGGTAGTAGTCATCCCTCCTTCAATGTTGAAGACCAGAGCTTTTTTGTACTAAAACTCCCAGCATGGCCAGGTTGGCTGGGGGATTCTGGGGAGCCATAGTCCAAAAAGTCACTTCTACAAGCTGTGTAGGAGACAGCATCTAACAAACCAGAACAGGGGTCTTCTGAAACTGCAGAAAGTTCTTGGGGACAGCCATGTTCATGCCAAATGAGTTCATCATGAATAATCTTATCAGGATCAATACTACCAAAGGATTACTTTTAAGCCCTAACAATGATTAAACCATTACTTTTTAAAGTGTGGCAGATCAATCGGTCCATCTCAAGATGGGCCACGTGCACAGACTCCAAGATACATTGAAGCCCAGAAAGCTACCCTTATGCTTCTTTAACTGGGGAAGGAGATGGAGAAATGAAAGGGAGTAGAAGGCATTTCTTGCTGCTCCAGTGAAAGTGTTGTTCCAAATAAAGAGTGGCACATGGCATGGAATGATATAGCACAAAATAACCACACAGACTAAAGAAAGAAACCAAAACATCTGCACTTAGTTCAGTTTCTATAGAAAGGCTGCTTCTGGGGGAGGCATGGGAATCTGATCCATCACTTCCCCATCCTATGTTGGAACACTCAGCACACATTTCAAAAAACACATTGATCAAGTTCACATTCCTTGGCTTTTTTAAAAAAATACTAGTAACCTGCTAGACACTTCATGGACTATTGAAGATATATATTTTATTATCACAATTACTAGGGAGCAAAGAGAATTAGTCCAAACTCTATTTTGAAGGGACAGAAGAATTTCCCATAAACACAAGCTCATTCCATTCCTGTAGCAATAACAACTCATTCTCAGCCTACAGGAATTTAGATTTTCTCTTCTTAGAGAGGATAACATATCCTACTTTTGGCCACATCATAAAAAAAAAATCCTAATAACCATATGGCTCTGGATATAAACACTGCCAGCATGTGCCAGAAGGAAGCAAACACACTGACAAAATATTTGTATGCAGATGCCAACACATTTACAGACCCATGATACTCATGATAAATATCACAATTTCTGCAGCCTGCCATGAAATAACACAGCACATGGAATCCACTAAACAAATTTGAAAACCAGAGGCTGACAAAAGAAAGATCTCCCTTCTCCCAATGAAAACAGCATTACCTTGGGTACTCGAAAATAAAGAGGAAGAAAGGGGAGGGGGAAAGGGGAATGTGGGAGAGCCTTTAAGACTAACTGGTTTTTATTTTAATATGAGATTTTGTGGCTCTAAAACCACTTTTTCAGATGCAGTTCAGAGTGATATTAAAATCCCAGGTACCGAATGTTAACTGTCCAATATATCCCACAATTTGTTACTGGATGGTAATATTTTTATGATGTCTGAGATTTCCTGTTTTAATTCAATTTTATTCTTTCACTGTAATGTTTATAAGAACTGTTGTAAATATATGCAGTGCAAAATAAAGTATGAAAATATAAACTAAATGAAAGATTAAGAAAATACTGCCTTAGCACAAGGAGAGTTACACTAGCTTTTGGAGCTACATTAAGAGGAGTGTTGCTTTTGAAATTCACTTGCCAACTTAGATCAGTTTGGTCTCTCTTTCAGTGAGGAGGAACATGGTTCATAAAACTTCATCCTTTGATTTGAGTTTACTATTTTAACTATTTTCTTTCAAGGAAAACCCAACTGGAATAGTCTTGCAAGATCTCTGCAGGCTTCTATAGAGGTAGGCACTATGTAAAAAAGACACAAAGGGATTTCAAAAATATTAGGGGATTGCTTGTGAACGTCCTTTCTCATTCCATTTAATGGATATTTGGACCATTCACATGTTCTACTTTTTCCTATTTAAATAACACAGTAATCCTCTTCAACAGGACGTGGGAGTTTGTGGTTGTTAGCTGCCCTTAAGTTGACCTCGACTCCTGCCATCCCTGTGGATGAGACATTTCCAGGTCCCCCTCTCCTCCACTGTTCTCAACCTCCCTGACCAAGTCTACCCATCTGTCATATGGCCTTCCTCTCTTTCTATTACTTTCTATCTTTCCTGGCCTCAGTTTAACCAACGTGGCTTCTAGGGAAAGTTCTGGCTTGATTTGTTCAAGGACCCATTTGTTTGTCTTTTTGACTGTCCATGGTATTCTCAGTGCACTTTTCTCCTCCACCAAATCTGAAATGAGTTTATTTTAATCTGCTTTTTTCACTGTCCAGCTCTCTTATCCATACATGGTGATGGCAAATAAAAATAATTTTAGTGCTCAGTTGTATCTCTTTAGTATTTAGGATTTTGTCTAGTGCTTTCATCGCTGACCTTCTCATTACTAGTCTTCTTCCTTCAGTGCAGTCTCTGTTTCATTCAATATATGGGAATTTTTAACTCCACTTGTCCCTCCTAGGGTTAGGGGGAAAAGACCCCATGAATATGGAAAAACTGCAAATAACAAAAACACCATGTTTTTACCTGAGAGGACACCTCTCTAGGAATCTCTAGGTCCTCCAGTGCAACTCTGGGGTTAACATGCAACAAATACTGACCACAAAACTGCACTGGAGGAGCAACAAACGCCTAGTAGAGTATTCTCTCTAGGAATCTCTAGGTCTTTCAGTGCAACTGTTAGTTAAAGTTGACCATAGAGCTGCATTGGAGGACCTAGATATTCCTAGAGAGAACATATTAATGAAATCCGTGAATAATAAAATTCGCCAATATCAAAGCCACAAATATGGAGGGATGAGTGTATTTCAATTTGGGGAGGGAGTATACATTCTGAATTGCCAGTCGCAAATGGTAATCCATACAGACTAGAGTTAAGAATTTGGTGGCATGTCATCTTTATTTAGTTGAAGGTAGTTTAACAGTGAACAACAATCATTTCTACATTATCATCTGCTTACCAAACCCACCATTTCCTTCACTGTTTCTGATGTGCCTTCAAGTTGCTTCTGACTTATGGTGACTCTAAGGTGAAGCTGTCATGGGATTTTCAATGCAGAATTTGTTCAGATAAGGTTTGCCATTGCCTTTCCCTGAGGCTGGGATCATACGACTTGCCCAAGGTCACTCAGTGGGTTTCCCTGGCCAAGACGGGAATCAAACCCGGGTTTCCAGAGTCATAGTCCAATTACTATCTAGTTACACTAACATGGAGTCAGACAAACACCTCCATTTCTTTTCTTTCATTCTTTTTGTAAGCCATGCCAATTTCACCAGCTCCTGCTTTGGGGGAAGCTGATAAATACTGTGTGCAACAAGGAAATGCTGGAATAAGGGATAAAGAAACATGAGGAAATGTCCATGTTACCATATCCTTTTTCTTCAGAAAGATATGCACACCAGCCTTAGCAAACAGAGTAATACTTGATGAGGCACCAGAGATATTGACATGGCCTTCCCTGTCTCAACCACCTGCTTTGGGGAAAGATATATCTTGGTCTCTATCAATTTCATTGAAAATTAAGGAGAGTAAAACAAAAGAAAGAAATGAAAACTCATTGTCATGGAAAAGGAGGCAGTACTGCAGGGTAGAGATGTTCAAATGTGCATTCCCAAATAGGATTTTGGGGGGGGGGGGGGGGAGAATGCACTTTTTCACAGTTGTTACAAAAGAAGACAGTAAGCTTGAAATACAGCTATAAATCCATATTCTTGCATGGCTATCAGTCAATTTATAAACACATTACATAAAACTGCTGCATACCAAGGGGTAGAGAAAAGCTCCAAAGCCTCCTAAGTAACACAAATAAAATTGGTCTTAGAAAAGAGGGTATGCTGGTTTCTAGACGAAATTAAAGTGCTGAGTGAAATTGGCCATCACTGTTCTCCTGCCTTACGCTGCTGCCCCTTTGGGCCATTTTGCCCTTAGAAGCCTGACTCACACATTGCCCCTTCTGCATCTTGAAAAGTCTGTATGTATATAAGGGGGAGGCTTTCATTATCTCTATGGCAATACACAGGGAAACTGTCATGTCCAGACTTCAGACAGCAAATCTCTTGATTGCAATGATCAAATAAAAACAAAGGGGCTATTAGAAGCTTTCAAGAAGGAAAAAAGCTGCAGCGTAAAACTGCAAATTCAGCCAGATGAAAGGGTACATCTACAGCATGCTAATGTCCAACACATTCCACCCTCTCTCTCTATAAAATTCACACCCACCCACCCGTGCCCTGAGCATCACTGAAAACTATGTTTAGGAGATTTAGAGACTGAATGAAATACATTTACACAAGCAAGCAGATTAGAAAAGGTCAAACCCAGAGTTAGGATGGGATGGGGTCCATTTCTTAAAGTCAACAGGCAGCTTGTAGGGGTCAGACCTTGTGGCAGGTGGGTGAGAAGGGCATACAATAACTGAATACAATACTACACCTCTGTGCTTTAATATTCTTCTCACACTGTCGTGACTTCATTCCTCAACTGGGCAAATCCAGTTTGAGCTTGCCATTCAGGGGTTCCAAGGCCAGGATTAAAACGTCTCAGAGCAAGCAACAATGGAGAACTCACAGAGAATGAAAAATGGGAGAGAGAAACTATGGGGCTTTCTAAACGGCCTTTTGGGACGTCCTCCGGACGTCCCATTTTAAAAAAGGGGCGTCTCTTATAGACGCCCCTGTGCCTATTACGGACTCTGTCCGTACAAGATGGCGCCGGCCTTTCTACATGGCCGGCGCCATCTTTACGCATCGGACGCACAGCGTCCAGACGCGTCGCGCCGCTGCTGACGTAGCGAGCGCGCCCCTGGCGCCTCGCTACGTCGCAAACGCGACGCAAAAAGAAGCTCCATTTTGGAGCTTCTTTTTTCGGTCCGCGCGGGAGTCGGGCCGTCTATAGGCTCCGGCTCCCCCGCGGACCTTCTGGCGGCGGCGGCAGACCGCCGCAAAGCGGCGGTGTGTACCCCGCCTATGTTTCAAAAAGATACTGGAACTACACAATCTATACAACTGCTGTTGCCCTTAGAGAAAAACAGCAGAGAAACAAAGGAAGCAAAGGGGCCACTCAATTCATATCTTCCAACATTTTACAGATGAAAACAGGGACACATGTGGCCAAGCGGAATCAGAATGTGGTTGAGAAGGGAGAGGTTTTTACTGAGGAAGAGCACACAAGCTAGGAAAGGATGCAGGAGTTTTCAGACTTAAATCTACTGGGGATGGTGGAAGATTCCTCTCCCTCTTCTTCTCTCCTCCTAGCTGAGTGATTTGAATGCAAACTACTTCTGCATTTTGTGCTCAGTTTGCAGCAAATGAAGTAAACTGAGGACTAAGGAGGAAAGTGGGAGGAGGAAGCTACTGGGGCATTTTAAAAGCATCTGAAAAAGTGGGACAACAGAGGATTAATCTGGACTATCCCTGCCAAATCAGGACAGTCAGAGGACATGCAAGCTTGTGCTGTTTATGCTGGTTTTTGACTGTAATAAAGTATATTCTATTCTAAGCTTGTGCTGTCCAGATATTTTGGAGTAGAGCTCTTATCATTCCCCTTCAGCATGACTATCAGCACAAGCAGTTTGAAGGGGACAAGCAATGGACTCATTTTAACAGGGCTATGGAGATTATCAGACAAGGGATGTCCCGTCCCTGTCCCGTCCCATTCCTGCCCTTCCTGACTTGCAGATGGGATTCATGCTTATACCATCCGGGAAGCTTGAGTGATGGCAATTGTGTGACATGCTTTCAGAGGAAGTTGTACAGATCCCATTATTATCCTGCCATTAATCTGTCATTAAAGTGACATTGGCTGGCATTTCGCATTAATATAAGTTCATGTTAATGCAATGCTGCTTTAATGACAGGTTAATGGTGGGATGGTGCTATGATTTGAAAGCCTTTTGTGTCATCGCAGTCATGGAGGGTTAAGGACGGGGGTGCAATCTCATCTCTATCCTGTCCCCATGTGAAAATTGCCCACATCTGTCAAATCAAAGGGGGGCAGTGCAAAAACCTGCCTACTCCATACTAACTCAATGTATTTCACAGTATATTTTGGATTCTATAAACATAATCAAACCAGATTATTTGAAGAACTGTATCTCCTCATATGAACCTGCCAGAACACTAAGATGATCAGGGAAAGGCTTTCTCTTGCTCCCACCACCATCCCAGGCACGCTTGGTGAAGACACGAGAGAGATCCTTCCATGTGGCTGCTCTCATCCATTGGAACTCCCTTCTGCAGGAGTAAACTGGCCACCTCCCTGCTTGCCTTTTGATGGCAGACTAAGACATTTTTATTTAAGCAAGCTTTTAAAACAAAAGCATGCCACAGTGGTCTTTATATTGAGCATGTATATTTGTTATGCTTTTTAATTTCTGTATATTTTTAATGTAATTTTATATTGTTTTTAGATATTTTAACAGTTTTAAATTTTATTGTAATGTTTTTGGATTGTCTTGGATTGTTAATTTGAACATTGTATGTTTTAAATTTTATATTTGTAATTTTTATATTTTTACGATTTTAATTGTACAATTTTAATTGCTGTGTTTTATGTATGTTAGCTGCCTTGGGGCCTACTTTGGGAGAAAGGTGGGATAAAAATAAAATAAATAAATTTTAAATCTGTGAGCTGGCTGGGGTCCCTTCGGGGAAAAAGGAAGCATATAAATTAAATAAAATAAACTACCCGTTTTTTTCTTTCTTGATCAGAGAGAGAGAGAGAGAGAGAGAGAGAGAGAGAGAGAGGGATTTGAACAAAAATCAAAATCAAATAAATCAAACCCTGTTAGCTTAGATCTAATGAAGAGCATCTTAATAGAAGAGCATGTAACTTCTCTTTAGTTCTGCAGCTGTTTCTGATGCTCTGGCACATGGTGTTATATATCTACCTTTTCTGCTGTGGTGCCCCAATTGTGGAATGCCTTCCCCTTAGAAATCTTATTGGCATTAATAACTGGTTTAATTCCACCACCAGGTTAAAACATCGCTGTTTATTAATGCTTTGAGGGCTCATGAGGGCTGCATTAACAGTACAGAATTAATGCAGTTTGACACTGCTTTACCTGCCATGGCTCAATGTTATGGAATTCTGCGATCTGTAGTGTTGTGAGATACTTAGCCTTCTCTATCAGAGAGCTCTGGTGCCACAGCAAACTACAAATCCCAGGATGCCATAAGATGGAGCCATGACAGATAAAGCTGCATCCATTTGACAGTCTGCCAAGCAGACTCTACCCACACATGGTGTTCAACATTTTAACTTTTAAAATTGTTTTATATGCTTTGGGAATCTTTAAATTAGTTTTACTGTTTTACATTTCAATTTCTTTTAAACTAATTTTATTATAAGCTGTTCTAAGACATCATGACATAGGGCAGAATATAAATTTTTTAATTGATTATCATATTCATCTACCTCAAATATTTAGAGATTTTTCCATACAATTTTTATGGATGACTGCATTTCCTACCTCCAAAACTCACACTTTTTTCTCCATCCAGCAACTGATCCTAGAAAGTTCAGCTCTGCTTATACATTATTTAATTCTCATAGCTATGAAAAGCAGTGGTGAAAATGATAAGCTTCCTTTACTTCTCACTTGGGGAATGAGCCTGGGGAAGTCTCTTGACTCTAAAGGTAATGATCAGAGCTGGAAAAAAAGTTACCTTTTCAGACTACAGCCCACACCGAATCTTCCAACTTGCATGGCCAGCAGGAGGTCCTGAACATTATAGCTCCAAAAGATAACTTTTTCAAGTTCTCAGTGTGACAAAGAATTTGAACAGGATTTTCCACTCAGAGAAGAGACTCTTCAGACTCAGCTTGTTACTTTTGCAAGTGTTCTTTGAGGTGGCAAAAAATGGCACACCTCTCTCTCAATCCCACCACTGCAGGAAATGAGAAGAAGAGCCTGTGCTGTGAAGGTCAAGCTGACAAAAGGATTACACAGCTGCAGCCTCTCCTAGCCAGTCTGTTCTTCCTCATGAATAATGTTTGCCATCTTGACCACACTCTGATGTTGCTTGGTCATATATGTCCCAATATGAAATATTGGAGGGTCTGATCATGATTGCAGTCATCACACATACATCCCAAAGATGTGAGATGTCCATCATGTTACATCTGCTTTGCTTTCTGAACATCAAGTACCTACTTTCTCTACACTGAGCCACTAATATGTTTTCCCTCAAAGGAAAGTAAACTGGATAGAACCAGATAAATGGAAGTCTGGCCTATTCTTGTCCGTGCTAGCAGACCTACCACACCTATACTGGAAATTTGGACCTGCCAGATTACCATGACAACCCTAAATCTAAGGTGCCTCTTCCATTTTCACTTTCTCCCTCATTAAACACTGTTATATATCTTTCCTTTGTTTAGCACTATAAGACAGGCATAATAATTTGATGAATCATAATTTTAACTTCACTCTTGAAACATGAAGGAATTGGACCTTAACAAAATGCTAGGCAATCTAGAAGTCTGCACACTTCAAAGGAACATTAGATGTGTTTCTGTTACAGGTGTGGACATCTGTCAGGGGTTGTGGTTGCATTATTCTCCTTATTTGAGATGGGAGCATTTTTTTAAAAAAAATCCTGAAATAACCAACAGCTCTCTGCAAAGCTGTGGAGTGGGTGCTAGAGACAATTTTGCCATTTTTTATGCAATTTCTACCATAACCTTTCTTAGGTCTATACAGGAATATCTTGCAACTCTAACCCTTGTCATCCTGCATTTTATCTGATTTTAAGATGTGCCATTTTCTCTCTTCTTTTCCCACTTTTCCACTTTGTCCTCAGCTAACTTCCTTTGGTGTAAACTGAATGCAGTTTGCACTCCATTAACTCAGGGAGAGGAGAGGAAAGGACTGAATCTTGCCTGTCTCAGTGGGCTCAGGCAAAAGCAAACTGCTGCAGCCTTTTCTGACTTGAATGCTCTTCCTCATTCAAAACTTTTTGGCATTGTGACCATGCTCTGATATTGCTTGGCCACACATGTCCTCATTTTCATCTGTAAAATATTAGAAGGTACGTATCGGTCATTTTACAAACCAGTCTGTGAGCCTAGCCTGGCAATTTCTGTTTTGAAAAAAGTCCTGTTTATGTCCAAGAAATGCCTCTGCAGGTCTAAAAAAGATGAATGGATGTCCCCAAATAGTATCCCCTGGGGACATGGATCTCCTCCCTCCATTTTTAAGGGGTGGACCATTGGGACCCTTGAGGTTGCAAAATTAGCCTTGGAGGCTGCACTTTTCCAGTGCTGCTCTACTGTCTATGTTATTGCCCATACTAGTTAACAGAGTGAACAAAGCAATATCTACAAGGGATGTCAAAGACTTGCTTTACACTGTAGGTTAGACCACACCGTGTCACAAGCATTATCCACTTCTCTTTATGCTTGTACAGTTCTAAAGAACTGAGCTGCTAAAGAGGACAGTTTCACTTCATTGTTCAAGTCACTTTTAAAAACAGATGCTTTTACACTGGGACATCTTTGATAATAAAAGCTTAGGCTGTTCGTTTGTGTAACCTCTTGGTGCTGTGCGGCACAATATTCTCTTTATACCTCAAAACTCTGATGTACAATGGAGTCCTAAAGTCCAAGATGGATAGAAAGGTGGCATGCAGTTACACAGCACAGTTTATATTAGTCAAACTTGGGAAAGTACATGTGTGTTTATGGATCTAACCATTATCTTCTGCCTATGACATCACATTTTCTATGACAGAAGCAATGCGAGTTCAAAAATAAGATGCTGGCCCCAATTAACCTGAAATGTCCTTCATCCTTATTAGGATCAAGGGGCTCTCTTGCCTTTCCATCTCTTGCCTTTGCCAGGTAAGAAAAATTAATTAAACAAGGGGCTGGATAATTGATTTGTGCTTAAATGAGATAAAGCCTTGTGTTCTTGGCAAGCAGCAAGTCCTTCTTTCAGTGAAACGGCCAAGCTAATTTCTCAATATGGAACAGCATAACTGTTTCACGCAAGAGATCAGTGTGGAGGGATTACAGACCCCTTTGGCACAATACAGAAGGTCCTCAAGAGAGAGCATTACCAGGTGTTACAAAGGGAATAATATGCTGTTGGCGTTATTTGCTAGGCTGGTCCATAATCCGCACATAAAGCCCTCTCTGGAGAGGCTGGGATGCCTTGCCAAGGTGGCCAGCTCTCCGCCCCCCTTTCCAGCAAATGTTTCTCCTGAAAGACCAGCATCCCTTTTCAATCAGCAATGAGAAGGCCTAAAGAATTGTATTATTTTAATTGGCTTTTAATTTTAATTGAGAGAAAGCAGAATAAATATGGCTTCATGGTGAACATCTTTGTTCCCAAAATTTATGACTTGTCAGGGGAAAATAATGACAAAATCCATTTTAATGGAGCAAATGCTATTGGAAAATGATATTGAGATGAAGGAGCCAAGTTGTGTTACGCATCAGAGATGCCTCCTAGGCACTAGGTGCTCATACAACAGCAGCTTTGCTATTTGGTTATACTTGCTAGGGATGGTAGGAGTTGCAGTCAAACACAGTGGAAGATATCAGATTAGGAAAGGTTGTGATACAATATCCAAAACAGATTTAGCTCCACTAGCTAAGGAGGGAATGGCTTTCCCTCAACATACTGCATCACTGGAAAAATGAAGTAAGTGGGGCATGAGTATTTTCAGTGAACCACTTAAAAACTAACCACAACTGTGGCAAATAGATAAACATTTCTGACTATAATTCTCTACCAAAAGAAGTAAATGGTGCAAGAGCCTCCATGTCTGCCTGCCAAAGAGGGAGCAGAATTCCTTAAGGAACTAGCACAGTGAAGCAGAACAAAAATTGGAATTTGTTAAACAAGATGAGCCAGCAGAAAACTTTCAGTGTGCTCCTCAAGAGTGTGGCACAGGAGAGCATTCACTTGTAAGAGGATGCCCAGTGTTTTCACCACTTCATCAAAACATATCAAGCTGAAGCCTTAGAACAGTCTTCCTTGACCTCGCACCCTTTCTAGATGTGTTTTTGCTTGCAATTCCCATAATCCCATGGCTTGCTAAGACACAGCCCAACATGTCTGGAGGTTGGGCAAGGCTGCTGAAGAGAGGAAATGTTCAACAATATAACTGAATTACACAGAGAACTGATCTTCTTTATTTATTTGTTTTGTATGGTTTTTTTTAACCACAACATCACATAGACACCAGAAATGTGGTGTAGTGTGCTCAGACACAAAATAAGCACAGTATTACTGACTTGATGGAATTGTATTTGATTCTGGCAGTTAGGCTAGAAAAAAAAAATCCACTGGCCTGAAACCATAGAGAGCTGTCACTCAGCTGCCAGTTGGAATTGACAGTCCTGGGTTAGATGATTCAATGGCCTGACTCAGTATAAGGTAACTTATCATGTTCTTATGTGAAAAACCAGTTAGCAACCAATTAATAATATTGTAGTATAGGTCCCAATCATGTTGGATTATCAACAACCCCTGTTGGTTTGATATATGTTATTCCATGGCATGATGAGTACATTTCCCGATCTGTGCTTCTCACTATCTGCTCACCAAGCGAGAGTTTGACTAATTTCCTGGCACCATGTAGCTTCTGCCTCTGGATGTGATGAGCCTGCCTAAGCTTTAGGGTTGTTTCCATTTCATATCCAACTGTAGGACTCAGCTAGACAAGTTTTCTTTACCCTGAAGACTCCTCAGGGTGCCCATCAAGGCATCCTCAGTTTCACAGCCTCTTAGCTTGCAATGTTTTTGTCACTTGTGGTGAAACTAACAACAATGAACCACCTCAATGCAAGGATTAGGTCAAAACTGATACATCCAATTGCCAAAATTGACAGCATAAAAACATCCCAGCTCAGCTCTGTTCATTGCCAACTAGCTAAACCTGTGCTGAACATTTCAAAGTGACAAAGGGGTGGGTTTCTTTTTGGAGAAATGCAGCGGAGGTAGATTTTTAACATGACCCCTGTGGCTGACTATGACTGGTTCCAGCTACCACTTGAAGGGAAGCAGGTTCTGTGTGGCAACAGCCCTCATGTCCTGCTGGTTGCTTCCCATAGGTGACTGGAAAGCAGCAAACGTCTGGACTACATGATTGTTGGGTCTGAGGCAATTCAGCTCTTCATATCTGGCATGTCTTCCTTAATCCTGAAGGAGGGCAAACATCTGGGCAGGCAACTGGGCATGACACTGTTTCTACTATTTGGTCTCCCCTTCTTTGCCTAAATCACTGGAGCAAAGAATAGTTCCTTCCCACCGTCAAGTTAATCCCATCTCCTGATGCATTTGGATGTCTTTCCATTTGTCCAGTACACATTTTCTTTGTTTCGCAACAACAACCCTTTGATTTCAGCATATGACAGAGTCTGCGTGTGCATTTTATATACTGTATCTATATTTATATCTGAAAGAAAATGGTTGTACAATGTCAAACAAACAATAATGATACAATAATACAAGAGAATAAAAGAAATAGCACCTAGTAGGAACAAGAGGAGACAAGCCTCTTTTGTAAACATAGGGAATTTAAGTCTTCAGTAAACACTGTGAAGCAGCCAATGATCTTGTCCTGTAATAATCTCTGTGACAGCTGATCCCAGGGCGCTTATTATCTATGCAAACTGCATCTGAAATCCAGTAGACCACAGGTTTAGCCATGGCAGAGTATTGATCAAGGAGGCAGCTTCACAAAATGCTGCTGCATTTTCCTTTCAAGGCACTAACTTGTTTGTCAATAACTCTTTTTTGCTGGAAAATGCTGAGATGGAGAGGAGAATGTGGAGTCTGGAGCTGGATTCACCACCCTTTTGCTATTTATTTTATTTATCTGTTAAAATACTTCTATCCTGCCCTTTATTGCAGAATCTCAGGGTGCCACTTGTGGTGTTCTGTGCCTTCCCAGTCATTTCCAACATACTGCAACCTTAAGGTGATGGGATTTTTCTTGGGAAGAGTTGTTCTGAGGGGGGTTATCTTTGCCGTCCTCTGAGGCTGAGAGATTGTGATTTGTCCAAGGTCACCTAGTGGGTTTCCATGGCTGAGTGGGGATTCAAACCCTGGTCTCCTGGTGTTCTAGTTCAACGTACTACACCAAGTTGGCTCTTCAGGATGGCATATAATGCAAATAGTTTAACATATTTCAAGATTAAAAGCAAGGGCTTGTATCTATCTGTGGGACATCCAAGTTTCTGTACCGCACAAGGTCCATATTGGACAAATACTTGCTTACTATTACTGGATGTCTCCACATATTTCAATATATATTTTTCAAGCTGTTACACCAGTTAATCTTGACCACTTGAAGACTCTTAGTCGAAACGCGTTTGGTCTTGGTTGGTTTATTTCTCAGTTGTAATGGGCTTACTGTGTTATCCCTTTTATTCATCTTCTTGGAGGTGTTAAGAACCTTATTTGTATCTGTACTAGTACTCTGTATGTATGACACCTCCATACATCTGATACATTATTTGGGTTTTACAGTTCTCTAGCCTATTACATATTGGTAACATCAGCCCTTTATTTACATTTGGGCTTTGCACACAGACCAAAACAAGTCAGTCTGTTTGCAGGATTGTATACATTTTATCTTTTCAATTCTTCTTGCATTTCATCATTTCATTTTGTCCTAATAAAACTACTGTCTTTTTATAGGTTTTTTCCCCTAGACTTTTTTGCTTTCAAACCTGTTGTTTTTAGGTTTAGGGTATCACCTTTTTGCTCTCTTCAATCTGTCAAGAATAGACCTTAACCAGGGATCCCATCTACCAAAAAGAGATTAATCCAAAGTTTCTTGCAAAAATTATTATGAAGAAACCAAAATTAATATTCAGGTCACAAACAGTGCCAAAGGTGCCTTACTAGAAAAATAAATGTGATGTATGACTCTTCACTAAAAGTAGTCTTTCAGTGAATTAACTGAGGACAAATGTATGATATCAAATTAAACATGCAAAGGGATGAATCGTACTGGCAGTCCTAACAAGAGCAGACCCGCTGAATCAACTGCGGAATCAACACATACATAAATCCCTGATTCAATGGACTTACTCCAACTGGGACAAACCAAAAGACTTGGAACAAAGACTGCTGGTCAACAAGAAGCTTCACTTAGGTTTCTTGTGGGAGGTGTAAACTTGCTGTTCCCTTAATTCTGTAGCAAAAGGCCTGCTAAAACTAATTTAAACTGATTAAACTGATATTTATTTTTATAGTGCCCTGAAATCCCATGATATAGGATAGGATATACTATAAACTGACTTCATGTATAAGTCCTGGGCAGGTTTTGGAACCAAAATTATGGATCCCACTGACATGTGTGTGTCACTGACACAAGCAATCCATTCTAGGTTTTGGAGAGCTTTACAGGAGCTGTCCAAGGTACTGGTCTAGGGAGGGGTTAGGGCTCAACACCTTGGACATTTCCTATTAGACCTAGATTAAAACCTGGAATGGGTTCACCATCTCACCAACATGAGTAGCAACAAGGGTACACTCTTCACATAGTGGTGGATTTCTTTTGGTTCCCAGTTGCGTGGAAAGTGTTGGAACATAGGAAAAGCTCTCATCTTCAGAGTCATTGCTCTCCATGAGGGAAGAGTGGAGGAACTGAGGAGGCACCATCCTGTTTTCACACATTAATCAAACAGGGCTAGATAACATCTGCACAATGCTAATAATGCTCTCTACGTTAATTTATTTCTTGCAATCATGTGTGCAACTTGAACACTGACATGTGTGATCTAATCTGTCAGCAGTGGCTTATACTTGCCTCATCTTGATTCTCCATGATGAAGTCCCTTGAATATACCATCTGAAATCTCTGCCCTCAAGTGTCAGCCTTTCATAAGGAAAGAGCCCAGTGGCTGCAAACTTTTATCTTAACAGAGATTAAGAGAGAAGGAAAGAAAAAAGAAGCCTCTTCTGTTAGAATTTCCCCGTCTTCCTCCCTGTCTCCCTATCTCTTAACTTTTGGGTCTCCTTTTAATTAATGTCACGTATTTGTTGTTTTTTAATGGTGTAAATTGGGTAGGTTGGGAAGAGGAGGTCACCTGTGAAGAGAGTCATGATTTGCCAGTATCTTCTTGTTTATGAATAAATAAACAAAACACACTCTATCTGGGTCCCATTCACACTACAGGACAGTACTATTTATACCTTTAACTGATATGATTCCATCCTGTGGAATCCTGGGATTTGCAGTTTAGGGAAGGCCATTAAGAATTCTCAAGAGTACTCTAGTGCCCTTCCAGTCTGCCAGTCACAGGATTGCATAGGATGTTGCTATGGCAGTTAAAGGGGAATAACGGTGCTCTAATTCTGTAGTGTGAATGGGTCCCTGGTAAACCACAGGCAAACCCCCCCCCTTAAGTAGCCTTCCACTGGTGAAATGCAGTCAGTATGCTATACTATAGAAAGGTAGCATAGATATAATAGCAGTGGTAATAGTAATAACATAACTACAACCAGCAGTGCATAGCAGAGGGTTGGACTAGATGGCCCTTGTGGTCTCTTCCAACTCTATGATTCTATGATTCAGTAGCAATAAACATCACAATGTTGCTGTGTTGGACAGCCCTAAGTATTTTATAGAGTCTAGGGAGGCTCGGCTTTCATGGCTTTAACAGAGAAGTTGCTAACACTATGGTAGATAGCTATGAAAAGTATAATAGTAATGTAATGCATATTGGTTCAGAGCTGTAGGAGAGAGATATCAGAATGTCAGCAACTAGATTGTATACTACAGTACTGAAAGAACAGAAAATTCAGGCATTTCTTTGCACTGCAAACAGAGCTGCAAAATAGCAAAGACTGAGAATACTTCTATTAACCTCTTCAATTAATGTAAGATTAAATTACTAGTGAAAAGGGACACCTTAGGTCTGATTGCATGTATGTTATTCCAGATAAAAAGCAGAATAAAAAGTGCTTTCTAATCTCTGGTAGAAATGTAACAACATAAGACTCTGTTTACACTCTTTGAAAGATTTGTAGAAACTCTTATTAACTGATTAGATAATAGCTGACACCGAGGGAGCTTGGAATTCGAGTTCTTAAACATACTGTTACTATCTATAAATATGAACAGGATGTGTGAGAGAGCAGGGGGAGCAGAGAAAGAGCAAGGAACAAATGGAGAAAGAAAGACAGAGAGGAAAAGACATGGAGAGTTATATTAAAACTCAAAAGCCATGCAGCTAAGGACAAAGCATGTGGCTGTGAAATTAAATGAAAACAATACTACATCTGTTGAAATAGAAACATTTGCCTCATGCAGAGCTGAATGTGTGCCTCTCCGGGGTACCTGATTTTAAACATAGATAACGAATGACATCTGCCGAAGAAATTTTCCATATTCTAAAATTCTCTGTCTTCCAGAATGGACCTTACATTATCCCATAGGGGGAAATGTCAGTGTCAAATAAGGTATCTTGATCTAGCCATGCATTTCATGCTTCTGAGCCTTATCCAGTAGAAGGGTCACCTTTTTCCTAAGAGAAGTACTGAAATGTCTGTTTTCTCATTGTTTGTTTCATTTAACTGCATACAGAACTTTTTGGAATAGAAGACAGACTCTGATGTGCGGTACTTACTCTGTAAGAAGAAAAATGGAGGGAAAGTGGGAGGTATTCAGATGACCCACTCTATGGATCTAGGGACATGATTTTAACTACACTGACCCACAGCTATCATGTTTTTGTGGTAGATTTAAGACAATTAGCCCAATCACTGACAGCAGACTGAAGCATAATTTTAGTAAGAGAAGCTGACTAATGATTGTCACCATCTGTTTTATGGTTCAGATATCTCATCCTAGATCACATTCAGTTAAGGGATTAGGAAAGAAATTCTGTGTCACAAAGTGAAGGAAAAGCATTGATAAATTAAGCTTTCCCCCATAACTGAATAAACAGTATGCAGACTATTTATGGTGCATGGGTGGGGGTTGAGATAAAATGGCATTATTCTATCAAATATCATTTAACATCAATACAGTCAGTCTTCTGTATCAGCAGCCAAGCAATCTGTGGTTTTGTGTGTCCACAGGTAGCCCAGCCCCATGTAAATCAATGGCAGCATGTGACTGGAGCTATTCCAATGCATATATGGACTTCAGATCCTGTCATATTTTGTATCTGCGAGGAGGGGTGGGGGCTGGAACCAACCCCCACCCCCAATACAGAGGGCAAACTGTAGTAGGCAACCTGGGACCCTGCACGTTTTCCTGATGACAGTTTGCCTAATTTCCGGTAAGCATGGCAAATAATTACGATTATGGAAGTTATGGTCTAAAACTTGGCATATTTTATGTGGCATACACTGGAAGTATCAGGAATTGTTGAATAGGGGCAGAAAGAGGGCTGAGAAGGAGAGGCTGGACTGCAGTGAGCTGTAACCAAGTGGGTCTTTGAAACTGCTCTAGACATCAGCCTGGACAGTTGCTTGAATGCTCAGGGCACAGTGGTAAAACCACTCTGGGTTTTAGCCTGAACTTTAAAGGTGATATCCACAGTGCTTCTTGAATATCTCATTAACAATTCTGACTAAAACCTAGACCAGACTCACCAACTTCCTGGCATGGAAGCTGTCATTGAAAAGAGGTAATATCCTAAAGGCTAAACACTGGAGACTCTGAGAAAAGTACTGTGTCTCAAAGTACCTGCATAGACAGTATACTGGTTATACACTATCAAATAAATTCTGACTTATGGCAATCCTATCATAGCATTTTCTTGGTAAGATTTATTCAGAGAAGGTTTGCTATTGCCTGAATTTACTCAGTGGGTTTCCATGGCTGAGTGGCGATTCAAACCCTGGTCTCCTGTACTCCTAACTGAACACTCAAATCACTACATTATGCTGGTTCTTTGCTCCTGCTTCTCCCATACGTATACACTGCATATAGGTTGAATGTTTGCCTGGAGCTACTGTGCCATTATAAAGGGAGACATGGCATAGGTAGGGCTGGGAAGGAAATTTGTTTGGTACACAGACACACAGAAACACACAAAACCCATACAAAACTGTGTACACTGTGGAAAATTAAGAGAAAAGTCAACAAAATGTACATATCAGGAAAAACATACGTTGTAGGAGACATGCAGAAAAATATGCATAGTAAGAGAAATGCATAAAAATACAATTGACTGTGCAAACCACTGCAACTTAAGCTATCTGGCATGAGGGAGTGTCAGTCCCCTCTCCCCAGTGTGCCAGAGACTGGTATCATATTTTTGCCAATTAGCTATAACTGTTTCCCCCCTTTTTTTGTAAACCTCTCAAAAGACCAGCAGCTGATAGCTTATGTCACTGGTCCATAGGCCACCACTTTAAGTAGCACTGGCACAGATATTTCACCAACCAACCAACCAACCAACCAACCAACCAACCACACACACACACACATATACACACACACAAAACCTAAAAATGCAACTGAGGTGGAAATAGGACAGAACAAAACTGTACTTGAAAAAGTTCAAAAACTATGAAAACTGAAACAGAATGGTCAGGGTCTAGTTACAACAGAACTGTTAGGTGATGCATATTACTCTAGTACTTTGTTTCTTCTTCAGTAATTAAGCAGCAGATTCCCATCCTTCCTTTGAATTTCTTTTATACTAAAAGAGATGAGATGCTGATCACTGAAATAATGAATACATCATGCAGCAGCAGGCAACATAACAGAAAATAGGATGTCTGTTTATACTATCAGTGGTTTGCTGGGCAGTCATATGCAGGAATATGCACAGAAATCAAAATCAAAAGCAGACTCTGACCTCCCTGTGAGGGCAAAAGCAATCATTTCTCCCTGAGAAAACTATAATGATGGATGAAGGGTGATGGTAAAGGTGGTCAGATTTGAGGCCTGGGCCAAACAGCTAAGTCCTTGGAGCAGAAGACTTCTCAAGAAGCTAACATGGTAATAGTAAGTGGTGCATAAAAGCTCAGAAGACCATAATTACTTAAAAGATGAGAGTCCTCTACATTTTTTGTCCAACACTCAGAACAGTAATACACAATAATTATTTTTATTATCTCTTCCACAATGCAGTGGATGCTCATAATCAATGAATTTAATTTGTATTAACTTTCACAGCATATGCTTGAGTGCCAATTCCCCATTAAATCTAAAAAAAATCTTAAATTAAAATTCTTGCATTTTTAAAAAGGTATATCTGTAATATACCATTCACAAACTCCTATTTTCTTTTCCTTTTCTAATCCATTTCTATGAGAGACCCAAACGGGAGCTGTGAGGAAAAACGGAAGAGATGAAATGCCACACTTTTCTCATTATTTGTTTTTTTAAGAGCTGAACCAAAAATTATGGTATTGATGCTCAATTTTAACTTCTTTGTTTTTCTAGCCCACCTTTCCCACAACACTGAGACACAAGGCGCCTCACAACATAATTTGAAAACCATATGCAGCTAAAGCACACATTACATTATTAAAAATCAATTAAATCTATCAGGTGAAAACAACTAAACTTGAAAAAAGCCTGAAGGAAGGAGACTCCGTCCTCCATAACTGCCATCTGCCGGCCTGAGAGAGAGTTCATCAGGCAGGTCCAGCTCCATCAGGGCCAGCCTGAAGGAAGGAGACTCCGCCCTCCATAACTGCCATCTGCCGGCCTGAGAGAGAGTTCACCAGGCAGGTCCAGCTCCATCAGGACTAGCCTGGAAGAAGGAAGAGCCCTCCCTCCAATCCATCTGCCTTGGTCCAGGCCTCAGAGGGAGAGAAGAACCACTGGCCCTCATCCCCTTTCCCTCCACCATTCCCTTCTCCTTTTGTTTCGTGTCTTCTAGATTGTAAGCCTGAGGGCAGGGAACTGTCCGATTAAAAGTAATAATTGTAAGCCGCCCTGAGAGCCATTAGGGCTGAAGGGTGGGATACAAGTACCTAAATAAATAAATAAACAAATAACCCCCTGTCTGAAAACCCTCAATGGAACAGAGTCCATCACTCTTTTAAACAGACTGTTCCATCAAGAATGTATCCTCTGATCTTTTCACCAAAATGTGCCCATGACAATGGTGGGGGAATGAAGAGAGCCTCCCCTGAAGCTCTTAGAATTCGCATAAGGGGAAATAATGATCCCTCAAGCAGTTGGGCCCAGGTTATATAGGGTTTATATAGGTTCAATCAATGCTTTTAATTGTGCCTGGAAACAGACTGATTGCCAGAGAAGCTGTTATACCAAGGAATTTGGGTATTTATTGTATCTCACCCTTGTTAAAAGTTTGGTCACAGCATTTTGCACCCACTGACAGTTCCGAATACATCCAAAGCAATCCCCTTGTAAAGAACCTTGTTGTTTGTTGTTATGCGTCTTCACCTCAACTCCAACTTTAATGGCAAATTTATGATAGCAGTTTTTTTGGCAGAATTTATTCAGAGGAAGTTTGCCAAAGGGTGTGGCTTGCCCATGTCGATTTCCATGGCTGAGTGAGGATTTAAAGCCTGGTCTCCTAGAGCCCTAATCCAACACTCAGGCTGTACAACATGCTGACTTAAAGAACCACAAATCAAATTAAAATTTATGCCACCATGGGCAGAGCATACATCTCCACTAACAGGTGGAGCTGGTGCACTAGTTTTAACTGTGCAAATGTGCCCCTGAAATCTGGGTATTTAGGCTCCTGGATAAACCAGTAGTAACAGCAATAGCAATAGCAAGTACATTTCTATGCTGCTTATCAGTGCACTTAAGCACTCCCTAAGTAGTTTACAATGTGAAATGTTACAAGCTGGGTACTCATTTTAGTGATCTCGGAAGGATGCCAGGCTGAGTCAATCCTGAGCCCCTGGCTGGTATGCAACTCACAACCTTGTGGTTTATGAGAGAGTGACTACAGTATAGGCATTTAACCACTGCACCACAAGGCACAGTACGCAAATTGTGAATCTGAGATTTCAAGTATAACTGTATTCAGCATAGGTTGCGTTCCCATTGCATGAGCTGCCTTTCAGCTTAGCAGGACCATGACTGTTAGAGCATATTTGGGTCTATTACATAGGTTAAGGTGTCAAAAACTAATCTCAGGTGCTGTCTGCATTTGCAATACAATGCCATAGATCTCCCATTCATTTCATCCCCCTCCATGCCTTTCCCCAATCCATGAAGCTGCATCTGAACATGGTGGCCCATTAACATTTGCAGTTGGGCATAAATGGATTTTGAATGGCTGCCCTGCATATCATCAAGTCAAGCATCACATTTCCAAATTGTTCTCATTTCATCCCTTTTACCCTGCTCCTGCATGTAGATTGCTACAACACATTCTTGACAGCTGTCTTCTCCTCACAAATTCCACACACATTTTCATCTGATTGATTTCATGGTATTCATAATACAGACAGTTCTGGCCATCTACAGCCAAGGTGCACATGACAGCAAACAGTGGGCAAATTGTGAGATATATACAGGTACATCTGCTTGATAGTACTTGGGGAAAATACACAGATACACACACAGACACACACACTTACATAAAGTATCTATAAAGCTAAGTTGATGATGCTTAAATATTTGAAGGGGTGTCATGTAGAAGATGGAGCAAGTCTATTTTTTTCTGCTCCAGAGTGTAGGAATGAACTGATTTAAATAGATAGTGAAACAGACTGTCTTGGAAGATAGTAAAATCTTCTTTTGAGTCCTACAGGTGGGATGGTCATATCTCAGAAATGCTTTAGTTGTGTATTCCTGTATGGGAGGGGATTGGATTAGTTGGTCCTTACAGTACCTCCCAACTCTGTGATTCTATTATATTGTTCTATGATTCTTTGATGCCACTAGGTGGAGAAAGAAAAGGGCTTATTTTGGTATTTTTGATTTACAAGCCTAAACTTTGGGTAGGCTGAACCCCACACTAGTTATGATCTGGCTAGTTCTGATAAACACTCTCCCACTGAGGACAAAAGAAATATATTTAAAAAGGCAGTATATGGACCATATATCTCCTTTTAAAAGCATAATCCAAAAAGAGACCAATTCCAAAATTAGCTTTTCCCCAAAAGATGACATTATTGGAAGGAATCAAAAACAATCCACATGTTAGGCAATTGTTGCCCATGTATTCACACCTGCTGGGTCCCCCCCCCCCTTGGACTGCTTGTGCTGACAACATTGCACTCTATCTCTAGAGTGTAGTATGAGAGCAATAGAATCACATATATTTCTATGATACTGAAAACGGATTATGATCTGATGAGTTGTGAATCTCTGCCACTGGAGGCCATATGTTGCTGAATAGGCTAGACTACTGTTACCATATTTAGCATTCTTCTATGAGGAAAGACAAGGTGCCTTGATACTACAAGGCCAGATATACAAGACCCCAGAGAAGAGAAATAATAACTCATCCCTTTCAGACATTTCTAAAATAGATTTTCTGTCAACTATAATGTCTCCATGTTTAGGTACACAACCTTCCAGGGATAAAAAGAAATACAACACCCATCTAGTAGAGGGCGATTTGCAACAAAGAAGATCCTCTGAATCAATATGAATGGGAAAGGCAGATAAATAGAAAAACAACAATTAGGCTAATACCAAGACTAACATTTCTTACAATGAACAGCTCTAACCGCTAGCTATTAGTAATTGTTAAACAATGGCTGGCCATTAGCAAAACTGTGTTTCCTTTGGTTGCTTAGACAGGTAGTGATAAAGGCAATTAAGCACAGTTTCTTGAAATATTTTATTATTGCTCATGTGACTATTTCACAGATATTCACATGAATTCAACAAAAAACACTTATATTTCTGGAAGGTTCCCCATGAAGTAACAGTTGTTCAGAGGAATTGTACTTTTCAATGGTACTTTTAAATAGTTTTCCATCCTTCTCTTGGTCAGTGCCACCAGGGCACTGGAGGATCTCAAGCACCATACTTTGGGTGGGGTGAGCTCCTCATAATATTCTTCTACCCTCCAATGGGCCCAATCTTTCATACTACTTAGAGAGATAGGGTTCATGCTTGGATGCTTATGAGTCACCAACATGTAAAATTGCTCTAGCTTTCAGAGAAGCAGCTGCTGATTGTTATCTAAACACCAAATAAAAAGGCTGTGATAGAGAAGAATACAGTCACTGATAAAATGGGTATTAGAATACAAAAATCTAGCCTCTGTTCAAACTCTACAAAACATTGCAAAGGAAAGCATTATGGCAAAATTAGGGAGGGAAGAAACTTCCTCTTTAGGATCCTAAGAGATCACTCAATAGATGAACTGCAGGGGTAGGCCACTTTTCAACTTGCCCAAATGCTAAAGACCCACCTGTTTTGGTTTTGTACTTTGGATAATTTTAAAGATATTTATAAATAGTGACATATACAAAAGAAAAATGAAAATTAGCTGAAATTAACTAAAATCAATTACCATTCAGTATTAATAAACTTAACCTTATTATTATCAAATAAAATCTCCCATTCACACTTAATGATTATTAAATTTACATAAATGTATTTCAGTGTACTTAAGCTGACTTTAGTCAATATGATATTTACTATATTGATACTGACTCTCTCACTGCATTATGTTCTTTTTCCTACCCAATATACATAGTTATTAAAAATTTATTGGAAGTGCTGGAGCTCATGGGTGCTCCCTGCATCCCATGAGACACAGGGTATCTACCCCTGGCATACTGGAAGGCTTAATTAGATTGGAAATGATAGGGCATGTAGTGTGTAAGTGGCCTGGGGCCCTCACATCAATGGAACAGATGACTGGAACTAATGCTTTATATCTGCTCCAATAAAAAAAGCTAGTGTGCAATTGCCACCTACCTTGCCATCATGTCCAGTCTTGCACTATTAGCTCACTTCTTTAGTGAGTCCTTCCATGGAGAGTTTCGGTGCAGACACCCATTAACACTGTTTATAGCACTATTACTCCATGTTAGCTGCCATGGTTCCATTCTATGGAATTCTGGGACTGGGAGTCTCGGGAGGGTTATAGTAAATTCTCAGCCAGAGAACTCTAGTGCCTCACTAGGATTCCAGAGGATGCCACCATGGCAGTTAAAGTGGAATCACAGTGCTATAAATGTGTAGCATGAAAGGGGTCTCATACCTAACATAGAAGCCACTGGCTGCCCCTGCGTTCTCATCCAGGGAAGAGACCCACCAGGGGTGAATTCATACTGCAGAACTAAAGCAATTTTAACTCACAGCCAGCTCTTTAACTCATCATGACTCCATTCTGTGGAATCCTGGGATGTGTAGTTTGGCGAGGCACCAGAGCTCTCTGAAAACCAGGCTGAATACCTAACTAAACTACAAATCCCAGGATTCCATAGGATAGAACCATGACAGTTAAAGTAGTGTCAAACAGGATGTTAGGAAGACCGTGCTGGCCCTGCCTGACAACTATCCAAACCTGTCTAATCTGGGAGAACCACTGATGTGAAAGGGCTATATTAACTTGCCAAAGTATATGCAGGAGATGAATGCAAATGAAACTGTGAGCATCCATCCCATTCCATTTTCTGTGCTCCTATGGCTGGCAGCCTGCCTTTCTAATGAGAGCCCAGTCAAAGGTTTGCATAGGAGCTGGCTGTGAGCTAAAAGCTTAGGGATGGCTCCCATGCCCGAGCTTTCATTACACAATGCTTATGAGAAATGAATGCATTTTTTTTTTGCCCCACTGAGCATTGCTTCTAACTTTGTGGCTGCAATGCCCTATGGAAAACCAGATGTCCAGAGGAGCCTTTTTATTCAGGCTCAGTTGCTGAGTGGCAGCTTCCCTTGTTGGCAAGTGCCAATCAGGCTCCCTGCTCTTCTTGGACACACTTGAGTCTTTGTTTATTACCGTTATTACTTTTGCTAAAGGGGACCAACTGCACGGGTGCTGCCATTTATATGCCAGAAGCCACACCCTGAATATCTACAGCCCCTCCTTTCCCCGCTTTGCCAATTGTTCCTCAAACCTACTCCTTGCACATTTCATTTGTTATGGGCGGGTTGGCACCACAAAAGGTTTTCATTACCGGTCTTGCTATTTCTGAGTAATTTTTCACAAATGATGTTTTATTCAGAAATAGATTACAAGAGAGATTTTAAAGCTTGCGCAACTTAACAAGAACTACAAGCCAATTCTTTCCCCCTTATTTCTTCAAAAACCATGTGTGTGGAGGAAAAAAATCTCTCTCTCTCTCTCTCTCTCTCTCTCTCTTCTAATATGGCAAAGTGTGGCATTCACCGTTTCGCTTCCTGCAGCTATAATCAAGCCACTGGTCATTCTGTTTATTGGATTCTGGGAGCTACAGTCCAAAAAAGTAACTTTTTTTAAGCTCTGATGACAGCACTGTCAAATGTTGAATGCTTAAACTGCTGAGCTGAAATGAGTTTTGATGGGAGGAGGGGGAGGAATTTGCTGTGCATGATTTCTGTTTCAAAGCCTTGGTTAAAAACAAAAAAATTCAGATGGCACCATGAAGAGCTGATTAATTCTTGTTGAAACACAAGACAGTTCTGCTCCACAGCCTATTTAACCTCTCACCTGCCACAGAGCAGCAGTAGTTTCTGTTAAGAAATTCTCCTAACAGCAATGGCAGGGAAAAGCAGGTGTCAAAATCTCACTTTCATTTATGGGCTTTGAGAGAGAAAACCTTGCATACTGCACTTCTAGGCATGTTACAGAAATGCAAATCCCACTGAAATCACAATTTTAAACACTATTAATTTCAATAGGTGATTTAAGGACATGCTTAGTTCTCCCTTACTTCATACCAATAGAAATTAAAGGTCCTTAAGACCACAAAACCTGTCAGTAAGTTGTACTGAACTCAGTGTAGGCCACAGTGTGTCTTTCTTCACAACAGTGCTGGCAGCCTTCTTGGGCTCCAGTTGAGGATCATCCACCTGAATTTCTAATTTCCTTCATCATCTGAGGAGGCTTCCTCCAGGTAAGGTATAACACACATCCCAGACATGCATTTTGTGGTCCCCATGTTTCCCCTGCTGTCATTCAATTAACCAACCCCCACCTGACTGGCATCACTGCTTTTTAGCATTAATGAAGATGCAAAAGCAGTGTAAAACATGTAATATCATTTTTAAAATATAACAATTTAAAGATAAAAATATAACACAAACACAATCCCACCATCCACTCCTAGAAACTATTTAACCACCAAATGCCTTTTTAAAATAAAAATATTAGTCAGGAGTTAGGAATCACCTAGCTAACCTAAGCAAGTACAAATCTGCAGGGCAAGATGGATTGCATCCCATGATACTGAAGGAACTTGCATATGTACTCTCTGAACCACTTTTGAGTAATCTTGAAGAACAGGTGAGGTGCCAGAGGTCTGGGGAAGAGCAAATAATTTCAAAAAAGAAGATCCTTCAAAGTACAAACCAGTCAGCCTGACCTCAATACTAGGAAAAATAATAGAACAGAGTATACAGTAGGAGCTAGCATGGGTTTGTCAAGAACAAATCCTGACAAACTACAGTTGGCCCTATGTTTTCGCCGAGGCTCGCATACAGTCAGCCCTTCTTATACACGGATTTTTTATACACGGATTTAAGCATACACGGTTTGAAAATGTTCCAAAAAAGTATAAATTTACCTTGATGTTCCATTTTTTATAAGGGACACCATTTTGCTATGTCATTATACTTAATGGGACTTGAGCATACACGGATTTTGTTAAATAAATAATAATAATAAAGTTTTTATTTTTATCCCACTCCTTCCTGCGATCAGGGCGGCTTACAACAAGGTTAAAAACAACAGTACAATAAAACATTATAAAATACAGACATATCAAAGCAATAAAAATAACAGACAAAAGAAGCCCCATAGCCCAACCTCTTGGCCACGGAAGAGGAGGGAGGCCCACAGGATCTTAATCGGGGAATGCCTGTTGGAACAGGAAGGTTTTCAAGTCCTTCCTGAATTGGGCCAGGGTGGTAGTCGAGCGGAGCTCAGTGGGCAGTGTATTCCAAAGGGCTGGGGCAGCAGTGGAAAATGTCCTCCGTGTAGTGGAGGATAATCTAGCCCCAGGCACCTTCAGTAGATGCTGCCCAGACGTTCTGAGGGTGCGGGGCGGAATATACGGGGAGAGGCGGTCCTTCAGGAAACCTGGGCCCAAGCCATTTAGGGCTTTATAGATGATTACCAACGCCTTATATTGAGCCCGGAAGCGAATGGGCAGCCAATGGAGATCTTTCAGCACCGGTGTTATATGGCTGGCCCTGGAAACGCCAGTGACCAGCCTGGCTGCCATATTCTGCACCATTTGAAGCTTCCGGGTTTGGTATAAGGGTTGCCCCATGTAGAGTACATTGCAGAAATCCAGTCTCGAGGTTACCAGAGCATGTACAACAGTTTCTAGGTCCCCCTGGGTCAGGTATGGACACAGCTGGCGAATAAGCCGAAGCTGATGACAAGTGCTCTTGACCGTCGCATTCACCTGAGCAGTCAGGTGAAGCGACGAATCAAGAAGCACTCCCAAGCTGTGTACGGAGTCCTTCACAGGGAGCGTGACCCCGTTCAGGACAGGTGGAACCACTGCCATTCCTGGACCAGGGGAACCTATCACAAGTACCTCTGTTTTCTCTGGATTCAACTTGAGTCGGTTTTTCCTCATCCAGCCCATTACTGACTCTAGACAGGCCTCGAGAGGAGAGACGCCATCCTTGGTCACTGCATCAGTCGGAGACATAGAGAAAATGATTTGGGTGTCATCAGCGTACTGATAACCCCGCGCCCCATGTCTCCGGATGATCTCTCCCAGCGGTTTCATGTAAATGTTAAAGAGCATGGGAGACAGAATGGCTCCTTGAGGGACCCCGGTTTTAAGGGGCCTCTCGTCGGAGCACACGTCTCCCAGCTGCACCATCTGGGACCTCCCGGAGAGCTAGGATCGGAACCACTGGAGCGCAGTGCCCCCGATTCCCACCTCTGCCAGGCGCCCCAGAAGGATACCATGGTCTATGGTATTGAAAGCCGCTGAGATGTCCAAGAGCACCAACAGGGACACGCTTCCCCTGTCGATGCCCAGACGGAGGTCATCGACCAAGGCGACCATGGCCGTCTCAACCCCGTGACCCGCCCGGAAGCCAGTTTGAAATGGGTCCAGATAATCAGTTTCATCCAAGACCATCTGAAGCTGGATCGCAACTGCCCTCTCGATCACCTTACCCAAGAATGGCAGCAGCGAAACTGGCCGATAATTACTGTGTACCAGGGGGTCGAGGGAGGGCTTTTTTAATATAGATTTTACAATGGCCAATTTTAATTCTGATGGAAATTGCCCTTCCCTCAAAGATGTGTTAATGATCCGGCGTAACAATAAAGTTACCACCGGTCCCCCCTGGGCCGCTAGCCACGAGGGACAGGGATCGAGAGAGCAGGTTGTCTTCCGAACACTTCCGACGATCTTGTCCACGTCCTCGGTACTCACCGACTCAAACCGATCCAGTTTAATAGAGTCCACGGAGGCTCTGGATACCTCTACTCTAGGTTCTGCTCGAATGTCAGCATTAAGACCTTCGCTTATACGAGAAGTTTTATCCGCGAAAAAGTCATTAAATTGGTCACAGCAGGCCTTAGAAGGTTCAAGGATCTGGTTCAGGGCGGGAGGGAGCTGAGTTAGCTCCCTAACCACTCTGAACAACTCTGCTGGACGTGACTCTGCGGATGCAATACGAGCACCATAGAACGAATTCTTTGCTGCTCGTATTGCCTCTCCGTAGTCCTTTAACAGTTGGGCTAGGAGAGCCTTGTCGTCTAAGCAAAGGTGTTTCCGCCAACGGTACTCTAGCCATCGCAGTTCCCGCTTCCTTGCCCGGAGATCTTCCGTATACCAGGGCTTACATTTGGAAGCAGGCCTGAGAGGGCGCTTGGGTGCGATGCTGTGTATAGCCCTAGAGAGACCGGTATTCCAGATACCGGTGAGGGCATCAACAGAGTCGCCGTCACTTCCAACCATGTGTCCCTCTAAAGCTTCTTGGAACCTTATAGGTTCCATCAGCTTTCGAGGGTGGACCATTCTAATAGGTCCACCACCCCCGGGGGGGATCTGGGTAGAGACCTTGATTTTTGCCTCCACCAGGAAATGATCCGTCCATGACAGGGGGGAAATATTGGTTATTTCCGCCCACGGATTTTCCGCATCCGAACAGAAGACCAAATCAAGAGTATTACCCGCATAATGCGTAGGACCCACAATCAGCTGGGACAGGCCCATGGCCGCCATGGTATCCATGAATTCCCGAGCCGCACCGGATGGAACATAGCTGGCCGTGAGAGAGATGTTGAAGTCACCCAGGACAAGTAGCCTGGGCGTCTCCAGCATCAGTTCAGCGACCAGCTGTGTCAGCTCGTTAAGGGAGTCCGTTAGCGCACGGGGTGGCCGATACACCAACAGAATCCCTAGACTGTCCCTCGCTTTTAGGGTCAGGTAAATACACTCGATATAGGAGGTCTGTCGGATGTGGTTCCTGGTGAGGGACACGGTGTTCCTATGTATCAAGGCCACACCCCCATACACGGAGGATCTTGGAACCAAACCCCAGCGTATAACAAGGATCCACTGTATATTCAAGCCCCATGGGCTTGAATTTGGCATGGGCTTGGGCACATGTACCATTGAAAAATAGTGGAGATTGACCCTCCATGGATATTCAGAGTTGCGGATCTCAGATCTGTGAGTTAGGAGGGGCGACTATAATCATAAATCTTTTTTTTCAGTCAGGGCACTAGTTCAGTAGATGGTGGGAATGCTGTGGGTGCTATTTATCTGGATTTCAGAAAAGCATTTATTAAGTTCCCCTATAATATTTTGATTAACAGACTTGTTGAATGTGGAATAGATGAGACCACTGTCAGGTGGCTCAATACTTGGTTGGAAAATCATGCTGAAAGAGTTGTCATCAATGGTTGCACCTGAAACTGGAACGAAGTCTCTAGTGGAGTACTTCAGGGTTCTATCCTAGGGACAGTAGTCTTAAACATTTTTATCAATGACTTTGATGATGGGATGGACAGAATCCTTATCAGGTTCGCAGATGTGAAAAAACTGAGTGAGCTGGCTAACACACTGGAAGAAAGGAACAGAATTTAAAAGGGCCTAGATAAACTAGAAAGTTCAACAGAAATTAATAAAATTAAATTTAGTAGATAAAAGTGCAAAAACCAAATGCACAGGTACAGGGTGGGGGATACCTGGCTCAGCAGTTCTACATAGAAAAAGGAGCCTTGGAATTTCTTGGAACAGTTCTTTCCTCTGTGACAGAGATTCTAAAGCAGTGAGAAAGAGGAGGAGCATCAATAAACTGAAGTGGCTGCTGCTACATGCATTTTCACTTGGATCTTTTTTAAAAAACACCCTTTCTCAGTAATAGAATTTGGTAAGTGTGGCTGACACCTACATTGGCCCACGGTAACCCTGACTTTCAAGCTATTATAACTCAACAAGCATTGTTGATCTGCATTATCATGTACAGATTCACTCTCTCTGTGTGTGTCTTCAAGTTGCCTGTTAAGTTATGGGGACTACATGAATTTCATTGGGGTTTTCTTAGGCAAGGAATACTCAGAGGTAGTTTTGCCAGTTCCTTCTCCAGAAACATAGCCTACAGCACATGGTATTCATTGAAGGTTTCCCATCCAAGTACTACCCTGCTTAGCTTTCATGATCAGACAGGATCTGGTACCTTTAGGCTATTTAGGCCTATATACTTCTTCCTGACAAAGTCCATGCGCCCGTTGAACAATGAAAATCTCAACTGCTAAGGGTTTTCTGGCTTTAGGACTATGATTCCAGAGGTTTACAAGTGAAGTCAGAATTGTGCAAGCCATAGCACCTCTGATTTCTATGTATTGTTTGTGAAAGCTGAACACTGAAGAAAGCTGGCAAGGAGAAAATCAACTCCTCTGAACTGTGGTGCCAGAGAAGAGTTCTACAGATACCATGGATTCTTAAAAAGACAAATGAATGGGTCTTGGAGGAAATAAAACTTGAACTCTCTCTAGAAGTGAACATGAGTCAACATATGTTGTTGTACTTCAGACATTTCATGAGATGATGTGACTTACTAGAAAACATGCTAATACACAGCAAAGTAGAAGGCAGTAGGAAAAGAGGGAAACTGAACTACAGGTGGATTGATTCAACCAAGGAAACCATGGCTGTCCTGAGTTTGGAAGACCCAAACAGAGCAGTTGATGACTGGAAATCTTGGAAGTCTCTCATTCATCAGATAGCCATATGTCAAAATTGACTTGAAGGCAAATAGCAAGAACAACAGCAGTAACATTTCCCCTTTCCCTGAGGGGGCTGTTAATTGTTTGACATAGCTATTAACTGCTGTATAACTATCCCCTCTTTTGGGAAGCTGGACCCATTTAAATTCTGCAACAGAAAGTTAACAACATACTGGTGGCTCTGTCAGCAGAACTATCTGCTAGGAGATAAATATTTTACGGACATTCCTAAAATATTAAAACAATTCTTAAGAGCATTATAAACTCCATATTCAGAGTAACCAACAATCAGCGATTCTGCTAAATCTGCTCTTTCTCCTACTGTCCTACTTGGTAAGAAATCTAACACCAGATCAGCTTCTGAAACAAGGTGGAAGGGAGAAAATCTGGAAGTGGTTAATGGAGTTTAATCATAAGGTGGGAAGAACCTAATATGATAGGCTGGTAGACCAGCCAGGATCTAGAGCAGGAGCAGCAAACAATGGTGGAAGACTGGGTCAATCAGCATTTTAGCCCATTTCTCCTGATTTATCTCTTTAGTCAGAAAAACAGAGAAATCCATAGATAAGCTCAAGCCATTCAATGCAGCAACATTCCCTAAATCATATTAAAATAATATGTTGTGATACAGTTGTGGCCACCAAGCAGGACTTGTCACAGTTTAAAATCCATTACAATAAGCACAAGGCATTTTGACTACAATTATAAGATATTGTTCCACTTAGAAATCAATTTTATTTAGTGCTCAGGGGAATACTTCTTTAAAAAGTGATACACAAAGGAATCCATCTAGGTGTATCCTATTAAGAACATAATGCAATGTTTCAGATGAAGATAGAGTACTACATGAATCAGACCATTTCATCACATTTCTTTTAAAAATACTATGTACTTTTAAAAAATGCATAAGCATGACTTTTCATAATCAAAGTACAGGAGTGAAATCAGAATCTAATCCCTAATAAACAATGTAAATGTCATGTGCTCAGAATGTCAAGCCAGGTCACTTAGTCATTGATCTCCCAGGCTGGAATTTTCATGGATGAATCGTCATTTGCATGTGCCTCTTGATCTGGCAATTCTTGGTGACACTAGCAACTGTCATTTATCTTGTGTGAACTTTGAATATGATCATTTGAGTTGACAGCCTGTTATTACCAACAGGCTCCAGAGGAGAGTATTAGCAAACAGCAGTTAGGCAATGGGAGGAGTGGCCCTATATTGCTATAGGTGCCATTGAGCAATTAGCAATGAGGTTAGTTCAGGATATAGCACTATGTATTCCTGATAGAAAATAGAGGGGTGAAATGCATGACTGGGCAGTCCATTTGATCAAAACAGTAAATGTATCAGTATCTATCAGCTTGGGATTTGATGGTAATAGAGTTTGAATTCAAACATCACATTATCTTCAACTCCTTCCCCATAGTATTGCAGAAGTTTAAGATGCTTTGTCCCCATTATACAAGGCTTTTCTTTGGACCTATTGTAAATATCGTGGTCTCTATGGCGGGATACAGACCACCCAAAAAGGGTGGTCTCCCACCGCCCTGGTTTGCTGCACGAGGGAGCCGCAGCGGACAAACCGCGCAGCTCCCTCACGCAGCAAAAAGAACCCACAAAAAGTGGGGTTCTTTCTGCGATGCAATTGTGACGCCGTAAGGCACCAATGGTGCACTTGCGGCATCACAAGGGCGCCGAGATGTGCGGACGCTAGCCGTCTGTCACGTCAAAATGGTGGTTCCCGTATGTACAGGGCGCCACCATTTTGATGCCCTCGTCACGTGTGAGGGGTGAGGGGCGTTTGAAAGTGCCACCCCTTGCACGTCACAACGGTGCCCAATAGGGCCCGTCTAGCCAGTGCCTATAACATGACAGAAGAAAGACTTCAAAGACTGGCCTCTCACTTGTTGCTAGAAATTACATTAGAGGTTTTGCTGTCACTGCCTGTGCAACTAGGAAAACTCAATAGATTAGCTCACTACACTGTTCTAGTGTTGCTACTCCACTTTTACTATTCTGGCTGCTTCTTCTTACATTCTGGGGTCTGTAGTTTGGTGAGGCCTAAGAGATCTCTGGCTGAGAATTCTAAATGCCTTTCCCTAAACTGCAAATCCCAGAATACAACAGGAAGTAGCCAGAGCAGTTAAAGTGGAATAACAGCACGATAAGCGTGTAGTGTGGTAATTTCCTATGTGTTCATGTTCTTTATAGTTCCTGTGAAACACTGATCTTTGATAGTCCTCAATCAGTCTTTCCCAACTAGGTGGCCTCTTGATGATGTGTTGCATTACACTATGCACTATTCCTGGTCAACAGAACATCAATGGCTCAGGATGGAGGAAACTCTAGTACTACACATCTGGAGGATGCCACATTTGGCTGCACTTTAGAAACAATTATTTCTAGAGCATTGTTAATTATCAGGGGGATATTATACTCTACCATAGGAGTTGAATAAACCAGTTAGAAAGCACAGAAGTGTCTGACACAATTATTATTAAGACTGCAGCATCCAATTCATTCTTTGGTAAAATTTAAAGTTAGAAAAAATGTCAACTAATTTAAAAAAATTCTCCAACTAGGTGCTTATATATTACAAATGTTTTTAAAAATGAGAGATTGCAAGCATAATTTTAAAAGAATTGTTGCTCCTTTCATTCCACTGAAGTGAACATTCATGCTTCCTATGACACATGAGTACATAGAAACCAAGAGAACATGGATTTTTGCTATTATTTTTGCTTACATGTAAATTTGATTGATTTCACATTATAAAAAGTGAACACTCTGCAAAGCACTCTATAAAAAAAACCTGGCTACTACTTCTTTCAACAGGTGAAATCTTTGTTTATATACCCAAATGTCTCTCATCAAGACACTGGCCTCTGCAAAACAAACAAACAAAAACCAATAAATCCAGCAATAATGCAATTGGTTCCCCTTTATTTATAAATATGTACATGTCCACTTGCCAGTGACAAGTGTCCTAGGTCACAGGCAAGGAAGACACTCAGCAGGAACTCCAAGATCCCTGGCCTGTAGGCTTCCTTTCCACTGCAACTTTTGAATAGAAAAGAAGTTAGTACTTTGTCAACCCCCTTGGGAGTTTGGCTTTGACTTCCGAGAATGAAACAGCCATGCTCTTCACCAGCTAAGTCTGACAGCCACTTGAAGAGAAAGTAGGAGAGAAAGCCCCAAGTCCTCAGGAACAGAGAAGGTTTTGGCATTTGGCACAAACCCAGTCTCTCTTGAGCAGATGATGTGACAGGCTGCATGCACACAGCTGGAAAAAGCCCTCTTTTTCCTCATGTTGGATGGGGCTGAGTCGGATGGCTTTATAAGTCTGGGGTCTTTCCCCATAGATTTGCTGGAAGCAAACTGAGTTTTTCTCTCAGCCTGCATCTCCTGTGAAATATGACCCTGTGGATTTTGACCCTGGACTGTTTCTTGATTAGGATATCTTGCTACTCCTACCTGGACTCTGCTTTGATTTATATTCCTGGACCCAGATTGTTTGTTATTAGACATGGCTTCTTCCTTCAGCTAGTGCATTCTGTCACTCTGCGCTGTGTTGCAGCATGAGGGCAGGACATACCTTCTGAGCAACAGGGGTGGCTCTTATTGCATCTTACCCTTTTCTATACCTCATACAAATAAGGGGAGCCAGTGTGGTGTACTGGTTACAATGTTGGACTAGGACTCTCAGATATCAGGGTTCAAATCACCACTCAGCTATGGAACCCCCCTGGGTGACTTTGGGCAAGTCACAATCTCAGAATAAAGGCAATGATAACCCTTCTCTAAAAAAAATCTTGCCAAGAAAATACCATGATACATTTCTTTTAGGGCCACCATAAGTTGAAAACAAGTTGAAAGTGCACAAGAACAAACATGTAATGAGAGAGGAGCTTGCTTTTCTCCCAAACCCTCCATGATGCAAGAAAACTCAGGGGAATTGGGGAGAGTGGTGGCAATTACAAATAAAGGCTGGCTACTAAATCTACCCCCGGACCCTTGGGTACAAGGTAAAACTCTTTTTACTAATACAGGCTACATAAATTGTGAGTAATTCCTTTATGCTTTATCCCACTGCAGTAATTTCTCCATTCCCTTGTTGCTTTTATCAGATACAGTTTTACTCTTCTAATTGTCCTATTTATGATGTTATTGCTTTTATGTGATTGTTAGCTGCCCCAGGAGTAGTAACACTAAAAGGTAGGATATAAGGAAACAAACAAGAACAAAATTGTCTCCAATTCACACTAAAGAGAGATTTAAAAATCTTCATCAATCACATATATAAATTCTTCTAGCTTGCATAAAATATGTATGAGTTATCTCTCTTTTCCTTATGAAATGCTAAATGTTCCTCTCTGTTTCTCAGTGTGCTGACCTGTTGGAAAGCTAACCCACCAAGTCTTCCCCAGATCACATTTTCTTAGTATTTCATAATAATCATCTTATCAAATATGCTGTCTTCTGTCTGCATGGGAGAAAATGCCAGCATTACAAGAGGCAATATTTTCAAAGGAAAATTTCCTTCTGCAGTAAGTGTGCTATTAAACTGAGATCTGTAATACAAAAGAAAGATCTTGCAAAAGAAAGCATGTAATGCACACATTACTACTCAGCAAAAGAACATGTGCATGCACATCTTGGTGGTCTCTTGGATTGTATGCACACATTCAAAGTGAATGGGAACTGCTAGTGCAGGTTCCATGTTTTAGGGGGAGGGGTCTTGAGCCAGTTGTTTTCAATGGCCCCCAAACTCCTCCCTCCACTCCCCATTATCCTTCCTTCCTAGTCACTTGTCTATTTCTCTGGGGACACTACACATGGGTGCTCAAAGGTAGCTATTCATTCTCCTCACTCCCATTGCAGCCTGCTCACTTCATTATGGACAGGCGGATATTGCCCACAGCACAGAGGAGAAGGAGGGTGAGAGGAACATCTCTGAGGGCTTTACAGGTTGCCTTTCAGTTCCCACGCACAGCAGATGTTCAACAGTGGTGGCCTTTGACATGGAAAGCAGAGCAGAGAGGATGGGCATGTATGTTATCTCCAAACAAAGCTCAAATGCTAGACAAACTTCAGAGAGAGGTTCAATGAAGTCCTTATTTTTCTGGTTTAATAAATACATTTATTTTGGCAGTGGAGGTCACATGGTGTAAGGGGAGTGGGTGGGTGGTTAGGGAAATCAATTGTCTCCTAAAAAGGCTTTGCACTAAATTCAGCAACAAAATTCAGCCACTACAATGTGGAGCAGTGGAAGTTCAGTTCTAGAAATCACAAAGCAGCCTTAAATACAGAATTTCTACCCATGCTGTCATGCCAAATACACACAGCCGAGAAGGTCTGGCCTAATTGCTCTTTACAGATCCATTTGGGGGACCCAGCTGGGATATTTTCTGCCTTTCCCTTCCCAGCACCTCCTGAAACAGACAAACTGCAGTAAACTCCCAAAGAGTGGGAAAGAAGCTGGGGCAGTGGTAGAGAGAGAAAAAACTTAAAACAAAACCACAATGCAGCAAAAGAACTAAGGAATAAATATGTTTTGCATCTAATACAGACAGCAATTAAGTGCAGAGGCTTCAGAAGTCTGGCTGGAAAAATAGCACAGAAATGGGAGAATTTCATCCCACATAACTTCAGTTGTGCCCGCAGCTCACAACAGGGATAGAATAGGAGGGTGAAAAAAAATTGAAAACAGATAATGGGTTTAAAATGGGCATAATTTTATTAGTTACAGGCTATACATCTTAGCATGCTAACAGGGCAAGATTTCAGACACTGCAGAGATTGACTGTGGAGCAATGAAACCACCCAGTCTGCACACTGGGGAACATTACCAGGAAAGGGGAGGAAGATGGCAAGTGAGAGAGGATAGTCGGTGGCAGCAGGCTCCTCCAGTGGCTCTCTCATCTGAGGTGTGGGGTCCTTTCTCTCACAGCAGAACTACTCCCCCTTCCTCCTCTCTACCCTGGCAAAGACCCTGCCCTACAGAGGTGGTGGAGGCAGTGATGGGATGTTTTCTCCATAGCACCACCTCTGTAGGAGACCTATCACAGGACAGATAAGGGAAGTGCTCAACCACATTCAGCCCCAAACAATGTGGGAGGGAGCTGCTCCAGATGATCGTGGCCACAGGGTGTGTATATTGAAGATGCTCAGGCCTCTCTCCCTCCTTTATTGTGAATGTGGCTGCTGCCTTCTCTGCCCACTGAGCCTCATGGTACTCCTTTGTGGCTCAATGGGTGGAAGAAGAAGTGTTGCTATCTCACCTCCACCAAGTTTGAGCTCCAGTGTTTTAAAGGGACATGGGTGAATGAACACCACAGCCTGTTTCTGCCAAATGGCAGGGTACAGATTTAAAGCAGTGGTATCAACTCACTTAGGGTGTCACCACTTTTAAGTCATTTCTGACTTATGGTGACCCTAAGACAAATCTGTCACAGAGATTTTTTGGCAAGAGTTGTTCAAAGAGGGGTTGCCAATGCCATCCTGAGACAAAGGGCCTTATCACACATGAAACAGGAGCTCCAATTCTAAGCGAGGGGGGAGCAGAGTCACTTCAGATCCAAGGCAATTCACGGGATGTATTATGATACCTGAGGAACGAAACTGTGAACTCTACTTGGGCAAAGCGGAGCGAGTGCACATTACCACACCAGAGGGATTCAATGATTCAAACTGGCACCCTTGCACATGCTTTAGTGGGGCTCTGGATGCTGTCACCCTTCCCTGCCCCCTCCTTAGCTGTCATCCTTCATCAGGGTGAAGGAAGAGGCAGGGGATGATGGGACAGGAGGCAGGGTGCCAGAGGGGGCAAGATTGGCATGAAGGAGCAGGCAGGGGATGATGAGACAGGTCTCAGGGGGTCACGGGGGGTGAGATCAGGGTAAAGGAGCAGGCAGGGGATGATGGGACAGGTGGCAAGGGGGAGAGATCAGGGTGAAGGAGCAGGCAGGGGATGATGGGACAGGTCGCAGGGGGTCACTGGGGGTGAGATCAGGGTGAAGAAGCAGACAGGGGGTCACTGGGGGCGAGATCGGGGTGATCTTCCACATCAGACCAATTCGAAATGAAATCGATGTGAGCTTGGAAACAATTTTTGTGAATTCGCTTGTTACCGAATTCACAAAAATGAGGAGTCACTCCGAATTGACTGTTGATCTGCCTCAGAACAACCCCCCATAGAAATCAATCATGTCTGATAATACATCACGTTATAACGTGAATACACATGGCTGGACCCGCAGTGACTCCGGATCTGAACTGCAAAACCTCTCATGGGATAAGGCCCTACGAGAGTATGATTTGCCCAAGATCACCAAGTGGGCAGAGATTTGAATCCTGGCCTGCTGGCATCTTGCTCCAACACAAAAGCTGCATCACACTGGCTCTCACCCAAACAGATTAGGTCCATACAGTCTATAGAAATGTGGCAAGTCAACACATCCAATTGCTAAATTATGTTGATTCAATACGTCTACTGGAGCTGAAGCTAATGACTTTATTTAGGTCCCCCAAATTTCCAAGCTCTGCCAGTATTTGCCATATTTGCTACTAGGCTAAATATGTTCAAGTGCATAATAATATTTTACTGTAGTATATGCAATATAACATCTAGTGTCCAGGAACAGTTTAGTAGAATTGCCAGGATTTATAACTAGGGGTAATGGGCAATGCTGAGAAAAGAACATATCAGAGCCAACACAGCATTATATACATTTCAGAGGAAGACACAGAAACAATGGGATCAGGGAAATTACCCTCTGGGGGAACACAGATAACCCATCACTAGAGACAGTGAAAAATATACTGGACATAGTGCAGATCATCCTCTTCCTGGAAGAGTCTTGCAATGGCTGCAGGGCATATATTGCTTGACCTCTTTGATCTCTGACCATCTCTACTGTTTACTGTTAATAATACATAAAAATGCTCAGACAACCTATCAAGTAAATTTTGAGTTTTGCTTCTGAAGGTTCATTATTATGAATGCACAGAACAACAATGTATCTTGGAATACCTCATGGATTCCCCGTGTTTTTTATTGTAATGTAATTATGTTGATAGTTTCATAAAAGCTAGAACTAAGACTTATTTTTGATTTTTAAAGAAGGTGCAAAATCCAGTTTCATACACAGCAATCAGCTTCACACGTTGGACATTTTTTCTGAATATGCATTCACATAATGTTGAAAACTAAGGTTAGCTCTGGAGTAAAAAAAAAAAATCGAACAAAATTCAGCATGTGAAACCGGCATGATAAAACATCAGTTACAAAACAAACAAGCAAGCTACAAAGGATGGGGCAAACTAACCTCTAGGGGGATTTTGCCACATCAAAACGAAAACAACTGGGCCTTAAAGCCAAAATACCAGGCTGGGTGATGCCCACATTATTTATTTTTCTGGGATGCAAGATGTTGATTTAATGATGGGAATAGAAAAGCAACAGAGATAGCTGAGAATTTATTATCTGTCAGCTAGCTAAAGGCTCTTATGCCACCAGCTTTTCTGTGATAAAATAAGTATTTGCTTCTCATTTCCAGCATGTGATTTTCACATCTTCTTCCATTTTTCTCTCTCTATTTTAGCAATATGCTTCTTACCTCAGCTTACAAAATAGGCATCATGACTGGGAGGCACAATGTATGAACATTTTCGGAGTATTTTCTGACAAACTTACCCCCCCCCCCCCCGCCTACACTACTTGCTGCATGAGATTGAGGAAGGATGGAAACCATGTGATATGTCTAATTCTATGCACCAGAGCTCCAAGCTGGAATGCCAGGACTGAAATAAAACTTATTCTGTCATTGTGAATATACTCAGTAAAATGCTGGGGTCACATAAGGATGAAATATGGTACCTATCTTTTTACTTTCAATGGCGGGTTACATTCAATGGCGGGTGTATCGGGGCCTCAGTGGCCAGAACGGCAGCTGCTGAGGCCCCGATCTGCCGCTTTTCATGGGTGTCCTTGGGGCTTCAAGCGGCGGCGGGGAGGAGGAGAAAGGGGCCACTTGGCCCCTTTCTGCCTTGCTTCGCTGAGCGCAGCCGTCTGAAGGCTGTGCCCAGCAAAGCGAAGCGGCACCACAAACCAGGAAGGAGCTCCTTCCTGGTTCGCGCTAAGGGCATCCTAGGCGCCCTGGCGCGGAGAGAGGAAGTCATGTCTGCGCTGCCCCGTATAGAGGCGGCGCGGCTGTGATGTCCTCATGGTGGCAGCCGTCTGGAACAACCGCCGTCATTTGTTATGCGCAGAGTGCATATTAGGGTTAGGGAGGTGCAGAAGCACCGCACCTCCCTAACCCTAGTACGCGCTCCGCATGTACTTTCATGGCGGTGTGTAACCCGCCAATGTGTTTGCTTTAGCTATCACAGATTCTTAATGTGCCCTTTGTGTAATACTTGCTCTATAGTTCTGAAATGTGTGATCAACAGCTAATGTAAGGGGAGAGGTCTCCTCTGAAAGAAGGTTAATGCTCATGCTCAGCTGAATATTCTGCATTGTTCATTTAAGGAGTAATCCTACTCTGCAGACACATTCAGTTCAAAATGGGCTTCAACAATCGTAAAGCAGCCAGTAATGAAAATTCAGGCCCGCCTCTTTTCAAAATCTGATTGTGTCAAATTCTGAAGCCAACGGAAATAGCCTTCCCAGAATATTGAGTGGGCTCGATCAATGAACTGTTCCTATGGCAAATGCCTTAGAAAGAGGGTTGTCTTTACTCTGTTAAACAAAGTCTGTGGTTGTCTTTAATTTGGCTCAGAAGAAGGAAGTTTGTCAGAATCCTCACCCTCAAACTTTCTGATTATTTTCAGCATTTAAACCATAGGTAGAAACAGTGTGGTCCTCCAGATATGATTGGACTGCAACTCCCAGCAGCCTTAACCAGCATTTGCAACACTAACAGAAATACTGAGAGTCACAGCATAAACACATCTGGAAGGCTGTACGATGGTTATACTGCATTTAGATACATAACTTGCCCAAGTGCAGTTATGCAGCACTATGTTATCACCAGGCAGGCAAGATACTCATCACAAGAGAATTTTGTAGACTGCATTATTTTACATTTGTGCAGGGTAGAAAGTGCCTTTCTGCAGTAATAGATTTTTTTTTGGTAATATGCTTATTTTTCCTGCCCCTAGTTAGGCAGAGAACAATGAATTTCTATCCTTGTACAGTTCAACATCCTGGTTTTAATATATAAAAGCACTCTTTGACTCTCTCTTTCTCTCAGCAGTATTTAACTGTTTAAAATATGCTCTGACACAAGATAATTCTGTACAATCAGTGTTATTTGAATCTAAGCATGTCTGTCTCTCTATGTGTATGTGTGTGACTTCAAGTTGCCTGTTGAATGGCAACCCCATGAATTTCATAGGCTCTTCTTAGGCAAGGAATACCACAGGCATGCTTTTGTCCAAAAGCAGAAAACATGTTCAGTACTTGGTTCTGTTTCTTTGTCACACTGTAGTGTGGGAGGGGGAACATGTAGCCCTCCAAGTGTCATAGGACTGTGACTCTCATCAGCCCCAGCCAGTATGGAGAACAAGTGGAATGATAGAAACTGTAAGACAATTACACCTGGAAGGCACATAATTAGCCACCTTTGTATGTGATCAAGAAAAAAGTGTCTTGGTTCGCTTGGAGTTTTATGGGATAAAAATAAATGTAGCTGCAATTTGGGGCACATTTGGGTAGAGAAAATAAGACACTGCTGTCAGGAATTAATTAAATACAGGGACACTTTGTTATGTTCTTTAAAAAATCACACCAAAAGTAAATTTAAGAAGCAAATCTTAGCATATGTATACATAAACCTATCTGTATACTCCCAGTGTCCATATGTACATGAGTCAAACATTCAATCTCATTTAAGACAACTTTTCCATTCAGGGGTTTATTTTTTGAAATATGGCATCCCATTTTGAATGAACCAAAGGGACCGAAGAACTAAAGCAATGATTACAGAAATTGAGTTTCCCAGTCTTTGTCTTTGTGCCTTGAAAAGAAAAAGGCAGTGTTAGCATGGAGAAATCAAGCACCAATTGGCACATGAATTTTATTTTGAGAGCGCAAATAAACGAGAACAAGGAGAGAGAAGGAAAGAGAGAGAATTCCCCCCAGGGAGATGCCATCAACTGAGACGAGATTTCTACAGCTACACATTCCCTGACCTTTTCCACAGTCATATCTTTAATGTTTCACTGGCGAACTTGATAAAAGGGGAAAAAAATTAATAAAACAGGTTTCATTTTTAAAAAAAGGTCAGGACATGTGTTCCAGAGGAAAACTCATTTAGGCTTCTGTCTCTTGAAAGCAGGGGTTTGGCTCCCCTCCTTCCCAGGAGACCTTTTTGAGCCTGTGGATTTGAGTTATCCAGTTTTGTTTTGTTTGCCTCTAGAATACTCAAGTGCCTGTGCTGTTTTCCCTCCCAGCCAAATACTAATTAAATAACCAGTTATCATTCAGTCAGAAGTAATAAATAAGTGCTCAGAAGTGTCCCATAAGCAGTGAAATGTAGCTGATAAACACAAGAGAGCAACAGATCAATGAATGTTGAGATGCATCCAGGGGCCCTTTCATTCCCCACAATTATAGTACACTGTTTCCACTTTAACTGCCATGATTCTATCTTATGGGATCATGTGATTTGTAGTTTCATGAGGTATCTGTGCCTCCTCAAAATGCAAAACCCAGGTGCCACAAGATGAAACCATGGCAATTCAAGGGCTATAACGGTGTAGTGTGAAAGGGCCTCATTTCACTTTTCATCAGAAACTGGGATCTGTATGCATGAGAAGATGTGCCAGGAGCTCTGCCCACAAAAAGTTGATTTTGTCTATTTGCTTTCCCCATAGGAGGTTTGGCTTTCAGCAGGAGGAGCAATGTTTGTACCCTCACAACAGAGTACAAATGAAATGAGTAGGGTTTCCCTCTCTCATCCGTACACAATAATGCTGACAGACCTAGAGATGCAGGCAGTGAGAGCCAAAAGTGTGGTTTCAGCCAATTAGAATTTTCAGTCACTAAACTGAAGGATTTGATCCAAACATATATCAACAGGAGGAAGCATCTCATCCCTTTAAAGCAGGGATGGCCCTCTACTCCTGTTGGTCTGCACGTACTCTCAGCTTTCTTCACCGCTGACTATACTAGCTAGGAAGCTCCAGGGACTTGCTGTCAAAAAACATCTGGAGGATCATACTTGGGACTGTACTCTGCAGGCTTATTAGCATGGCAGAGTACAAAACACAACAATTTGCCTCTCTCACCATGACACCAGCCATATGTTTTGTCCTGATACAGCCTGAGTATCCCTTATCTAGAAATACAAAATCTGAAATATTTCATAACCCAAAATTATCCACAAGAGTAGCTGAAATAGTGACACCTTTGCTTTCTGATGGTTCCGTAAATAAAAACTTTGTTTCATGCACAAAATTATTACAAATAATAATCACTCGTTTGGTGAGAGCCTTCTGATCTTCAAGTAATTTCTGATGTCATGGAGACCTTATAGCAAACATATCATGGGGTTTCTTGGCACTATTTGTCCAGAGGGGATTAGCCTTTGCCTTCCTCTGAGACTGAGAGAATTTGACTTGCCTAAGGTCACCAAGTAGGTTTCCAAGACTGAGTGGGGATTCGAACCCTGGTCTCCAGAGCTATCCAAGGTGGTGTCATCTGGGTTCAGTACCTTAAGAAACTTTAATGCTGTGACTAAAACCTGGAATGGGTTGACTACTTCAATACCATGGTAGCCACTAGCTTCCACTGCACGCAGTTCAGTCAGGAAGCAGACCACCGAGGATTAGTTTCTAATGCTGCACTGAAATTTGATGAGGCTCAGTTATCGCTGCAAAACTTGAAATTGGTTCAGCATTAAAATGTTCACAAACAGATCTTAAATTCCACCCTTTTATACATTTTTGCACCTTGTTGCACATCCAGTCTATCTAATCCATGCTGAGGAAGAATTATTTTCCATTGACAAGGCAATGGGCCCCTGATATTGGATTATATATGTCTCAGTACAAGGGAAAAGCCCTCTTGATCCTTTGTTCCCTACAAACAGTTATACATCTCTTCACAACAGAGTGCAAAATGCTACCCTAAGGGGTGTGTGTGGGAGGGAGGGGGACTGATTCTACCTGGAGCCTAACCGTTCATAAATTGCCTTGAGTCTAAATGGGAGCAAAGAAACAAAGTCTAGGCTTTTTCTGGGTTGCTTTTTGGAATAACTGCAGTGGATGTAAAACATACTGCAACTGGTCATCCCAACATACTTTTCAGAGAGAAAAAAATCAACTCAATGTTCAGTTCATATGTGGCAATAAACCAGGGGTCTATGGGCATTCGGGCTTGCCAGATAGGCCATGTTGGTTCATGTTTCCCCTAGTGCTTCCACTTGCACAGAGATTTAATCATTTTTAAAAATTATTATTATAAATTGAAACCTCCTCAAGGTGCTGGCCCTTGAATTCATTCTCTCTCAACAAGCCAGAAAACTGACCATAAAATCAACCCTAGGTTCTTTCTCTAATTTGTCAGGTAAGAGACAAGCCAGGAAACCAGCTACAGCCACATTCACATGGTTTGTTAGGCTCCTCTTGACAAAACAGAATTTTATCTTGTTGTGATGCCCAAGCACAACAGCCAATGTATTGCTTCTGATCATTTTAGTTGAAAGGATATTTAGGTCTCAGTGCACTTTCATAGTTGTTGCTATTGCCCAAGCTGGTTTTTTTTCTTCCACAATTCTGGGAAGCTATGCTACTTCTGTGGGGGGTACTTTACAGGGCACTGCTCCACAAATCTCCTTTGCAAGAAAAATAATGGTGCAATTCATGAATGTATCACATGGAACCCCTTTACAATTCATGTTCTGTGCATTAACCCTCCCTCTCTGCAGCTTACAGTCCCAAGGCCTAGTGGGAGGGATTGCAATGATTACATGAAGGCACTATGCCTAAGCCTTCCCTCTGACAAGTTGGAAAGCTTCTAGAGCTCAGTTAGACATGCTCAAGAATTGTATTTACTTTAAAAAGCAGACTTTGGGGGGGATTCTGCACAATTCAGTTTGACCTGTGATTAAGCCCCTAGGTTTGCATGAAAATGGAGAAACAAGTTTGATTTTCATGGAATTTGCTTAACTATCTTAGAGGAGGGGGAGCATTTCTATCACTTGTGCATGCATATTTCAGTATAGGAAAAATTAAACACTTATACATTTGGCTCAGTCCTACTGAGGAAAGTAGATGTCTCCTACTACGAGCTATGCAGACCCATGTTTCCTGGGCAGGTTGTGAAGAAGCTATTGGAAGATGTAGAGATCTCTTCCTATATACTCATGGAGATGTCACAGAGGGAGAGCTCCACCCCTGCAGGTGGATGTCCATACAGTTTTTAAACTCTTGTACTACACTGCAAGGAAAGGGATGGAAACAGGCAATTTGAAGATATATTGAGGCAGACAAAGATCTTCAGAAGCCTAGGTTACTTGCTTTCCCAATGCACACCCGAAACAAAAAAAGAAACAGCAAGGGACTGAGAACAAGTCTAGTAAATTCCTTCTCACTACAAGCAATGGGAGAAAGGCGAACAAGAGTGGGGACACTCTAGCACATGTCTTCCAAGACCAGAATGAGCCAACAGGGCATAGAAAGTGATGGTTCCTTAGCCAAATACCTCCTTGTGCTTTCTTATGTTTTTTTTTATATAGCTGTCTGAAATGATTAAGGCTTAGACACACTTTGCACTTGAATAGGTAAAGATACTTACTGTGTATGCACTACATAAACCACAACATCTGAAGATTACACATGCTCTTTTCTACTTCATGTACACCACAAAACAATTAGGATGTACCTGGCTGGATTCTCAAAGTATGTTTAAGGTGAGGAAAGTGCTTCCAGTACAACAGCTCTACCAGTAATATGTCATGGATATACAGTATGTATTTACTCACTTATATCATAAAGTGAGAAGCAACCTTGGTTATAGTCAGGAAATGGCTGATGAGGCATGCATATGACTGTAGGTGCTGTATTATTATTATTATTATTATTATTATTATTATTATTATTATTATTATGTAATTATACCTTATTCCTTTCTAGCCCCAACAGTGGACCTTATCACACTGGCCCCCTCTCCTAGAAAACAGCACTGTTTTGATACACACTACACAAACAGGACAGCTCTCGCCCCGTCACACATTTGTAAGACTTCATGGCACTGCAGTCTCCATTCATGCTGAAAACCACAGCACATAGTATTTTGCACAAACACACACACAGATCCTTCCCCCTGCAACAGAAATCATAAGCAGCTTTACCCGTAGTGGTTTGAGCATTGGACTGTGACTCTAGAGACCAGGATTCAAATCCCATCTTGGCCATGTATACCCACTGGGTAACCTTGGGCAAGTCACACTCTCAGCCTCAGAGGATGGCAATGGCAATCTCCTTTGAAGAAACATGTCAAGAAAACCTCATGATATGTTCGCCTTAGGGTCATCATAAATTGGAAATTAATTGAAGGTCCACACCACCAAGAACCTTTACATTACATTTCCATGTGTGTTTGTCTCCCCCCCCCCCCCCCCATGTTTGGGTACACCACATCTCAATAATCAATGGCAGTGAGCAGCTACTAAGTTAGCTTTATGATCTATACCCATACAGTGGTTGGTATGTCTGAACAAACAGAAACAGCCAGGAAGAGACAAGAAAGGAAAATAAATTATTTTATTAAACTGTATATCTGTTTTAGATTTTCCATACTCTCTCTCTCTCTCTCTCTCTCTCTCTCTGTGTGTGTGTGTGTGTGTGTGTGTGAATGAGTGCATGGGTGAGAGGGTGGTGACCAAAGCTTTGGGTTTTGACAAGCCCTGGAGGTGTGTGTGTCATTTGGCAAAGAAAAATAGAATCTTAAAAGGAAATCAATGGATATAAAACTGAAATGTCCACCCTCTGTCTCCTCCTTCTTCCCTGATCATGTTTCCCCTGACTACTGGATGCCCATTACTTCAAAACTGCCATAAAAGTGGAATTTAACTTTTGCACTACAAATCAAACAGGGTAATTGTGAGAAAGGTGGTCATTAACAGTTTTTTTTCTTTGTTTAAAAAAACATGGCTTTTGTCCTCCCATGGAAGAGCACTGACGTCAGTGCAGCTGCAATAACACACTTATTTTATACTAAAGGGAGTATGTATGTACCATCTGCATTGAAAGTGTTAAATGCTAAGTCTGCTGCACAACTTTTATATGTTCTATTATTTGGATTGGGGGTGTGCCACCTTGAGTCCATGTACTGGGAGAAAAGCGGGATATAAAATAATAATAATAATGATAATGATAATAATAATAATAATAATAATAATAATAATAATAATAATTGAAATTTTAAAGGCAACAGACAAAATTCTTAAGGTCTCTTCTTCAACTCCCCAATTGTGTCCCTACTGTCTCCCTTACTATAGGAGACACAATAAGGGCTTGGTCAAAATTAGGTATTTTTGGAGTAGGTTCAGATTTGCTTGCATACCTACCCCAGGACAGTTATGTAAGCAGCTGCTACAAAGTTCTTGCCAAAAAAGCAGCTTCGATTGGTCTCTTTTCCTGACTTCTCATCAATTTGGGACTGAATATTGCCCTAAACTCTCTTAAACAGAGACTGTGGGTCACAGCTTTCTGTGATTTGTGCTATCTCAATTGAATGTCCATTACACTAGGCCTTTCAATTAGCTGATTATATAAAGAACTTAACTATTCTTTAAGTTATTCTTTAAGAACTATGCCTGAAGGACGAGACTTCTCCCTCCTTAACTGTCATCTCGGCCTCAGATGGAGCGGTCAAGCAGACCCAGTAACATCAGGGACTGCCTGAAGGAAGAGGCCCCTCCCTCCTTAACTGTCATCTCAGCCTCAGAGGGAGCGATCAGGCAGACCCAGCAACATCAGGGACTGCCTGAAGGACGAGACTTCTCCCTCCTTAACTGTCATCTCGGCCTCAGAGGGAGCGGTCAAGCAGACCCAGTAACATCAGGGACTGCCTGAAGGAAGAGGCCCCTCCCTCCTTAACTGTCATCTCAGCCTCAGAGGGAGCGATCAGGCAGACCCAGTAACATCAGGGACTGCCTGAAGGACGAGACTTCTCCCTCCTTAACTGTCATCTCGGCCTCAGAGGGAGCGATCAGGCAGACCCAGCAACATCAGGGACTGCCTGAAGGAAGAGGCCCCTCCCTCCTTTAACTGTCACATTGTATTTTGTATTGTATAGCAATTTTTTACTGTACACCGCTATGATCATTGTGGAATAGCGGTCTATAAATAAAATGTATTATTATTATTCTTATTCTTATTCTTATTATTATTATTCCTAGGTATTGCAGATTTTTCTCTCAGGCTAGATATAACATTTTCTCTGTTGAACTACTCAGAGGCACATACACTGGTGTCCCTTATCTTGAGAGATGGTGTCCTTATAATAATGCGGAAGTTGAGTCAATGATGCATATTCGTTTGTCATGTAGCAATTATAATGAAGTGCATCAGGACTTAATTACACTACTACTGAGAAAATTTTTTGGATGTTCAGACCAACTCCATATTAAGTTTATGTTGGAGGATAAGTCCACAAAAGTAATGTTAGCTGTCACAAAATTTCTTACAGAGGCAGAGAAGATTAGAGCTTTGTGTGTTTTAGACAAAAGTTGATAATGGCGAGATACAGACCGCCCAAAAAAGGGCAGTCTATTCGCACCTTGTTTTGCTGCGTGAGGGAGCTGTAGTGGACAAATCACGTGGCTCCCTCACGCAGCAAATAGAATCCGCAAAAAGCGGGTCCTTTCCGCGGCACCATTGTGACGCCGTGACGAGGGCGCACTTTAGGCCCATCTAGATCTAGCCAAAAACTGTTTTACTGTATAGTTTTATCCCTATTTGATGTCTGTCATTTTTTTATTTTATGCTTGGTTTTTTATTGGATCTGTGGGTCACAATAAACATTTGATTGACTGATTAATAATAATAATAAAATAAAATTTTTATTTCTATACCGCCGTTCTATATAATCAGGGCGGGGTACAACATTATAAAACATTCATACATACAAATAACATACATCTACAATTAAAATTAAACACAGCAATATAATAGCATTAAAACAATCTAACCAGCTTGCCACCGCTGGCATGGGGGGGGGGGAGAGCTAATTGGGGCATGTGTCGGGAAATGCTGACCTGAACAGGAAGGTTTTAAGCCCCTTTTTAAACTGGGCCAGGGAGGTGGCCAAGCGGAGCTCAAAGGGCAGAGAATTCCAGAGGGTCGGGGCCAAGATGGTGAAGGCTCTCCTAGACGTGGAGGCTAGCCTGGCCCATGGGACCCTCATAACTGCTGCCTAGATGTTCTGAGAGAGCGGGGTGGATTGTATGGGGAGAGGCGGTCCTCAAGGTATCCTGGGCCCAAGCCATTTAGGGCTTTATAGGTAATAACCAGCACCTTGTATTGTGCCCGGAAGCGAATAGGCAGCCAGTGCAGGTCTTTGAGCACTGGTGTTATGTGGCTGGCTCTGGATATGCCAGTAACCAGCCTGGCTGCCATATTTTGCACTAATTGTAGCTTCCGGGTACGGTACAAGGGCTGCCCCATGTAGAGCGCATTGCAGAAGTCCAAACGAGAGGTTACCAGAGCGTGTACTACCGTTTCAAGGTGCCCCCGATCCAGGAAGGGACGCAGTTGGCGAATCAGCCGAAGCTGATAACAGGTGGAGGGACGAATCAAGGAGCACCCCCAAACTGCGTACCGAGTCCTTCACGGAAAGCGTGATCCCGTTTAGGACAGGTGGAACCACCGCCATCCCTGGGCCGGGGGAACCTATCACGAGCACCTCCGTTTTCTCTGGATTCAGACTGAGTCGGTTTTCCCTCATCCAGCCCATTACCGACTCCAGACAGGCCACGAGAGGAGAGATGCCATCCTCAGTTACTGCGGCAGATGGAGACATAGAGAAGATTATTTGGGTGTCATCAGCGTACTGATAACCCCACGCCCCATGTCTCCGGATAATCTCTCCCAGCGGTTTCATGTAAATGTTGAAAAGCATGGGAGACAGAATGGCTCCTTGAGGGACCCCAGATGTAAGGGCTCTCTTGTCGGAGCACACGTCTCCCAGCTGCACCATCTGGAACCTCCCAGAGAGGTAGGAACGGAACCACTGGAGCGCAGTGCCCCCGATTCCCACCTCTGCCAGGCGCTCCAGAAGGATACCATGGTCTATGGTATTGAAGGCTGCTGAGATGTCCAAGAGGATCAACAGGGACACGCTTCCCCTGTCGATGCCCAGACGGAGATAATTGACCAAGGCGACCATGGCAGTCTCAACCCTGTAACCTGCCCGAAAGCCGGTTTGAAATGGGTCCAGATAATCCGTTTCGTCCAAGATCTATTGAAGCTGGATTGCAACCGCCCTCTCTCGATCACCTTCCCCAAAAATGGCAGCAAGGAGACTGGCCGATAATTGTTATGCATCAGGGGGTCGAGGGAGGGCTTTTTTAACAGCGGTTTTACAATGGCCAATTTTAAGCTGGATGGAAATTGCCCATCCCTCAAAAATGTATTTATAATCCGGTGTAACAATGAAGTTACCACCGGTCCCCCCTGAGCTGCTAGCCATGAGGGACAGGGATCGAGAGAGCAGGTTGTCTTCCGAACACTTCCAAAGATCTTGTCAACATCATCGGTACTAACCAACTCAAACTGATCCAGTTTAATAGAGTCCACGGAGGCTCTGGACGCCTCTGCTCTGGGTTCTGCCCTAATGCCAGCGTTAAGACCTTCGCTTATCCAAGAGGTTTTATCCGCAAAGAAGTTGTTAAATTGGTCACAGCAGGCCTTAGAAGGATCAAGGATCTGGTTCGGGGCAGGAGGGAGCTGAGTTAGCTGATTGATTGCCATGAAGGTGGCATGATTGAAGCAAGTTGAAAATGCAAAGCTATTCCCCCTCAGTTTGTGTATTTATTACACTTGATCTTAGCCAAAAGGCTACACTTGACCCTCCCTGTCATTGTCCAATAAAAAGGGTGTAACAAATACCATTCTCAACAACAACAACTTACAGGGGCACACCCCTGGAAATTTAGGATTAACAGCACATAGTGCGACTGGGGAAAATTCCTCCTCTCCTGAGCATCATACCAAAACTGTGTTGGGTTCCCAAGTTCAAAGACTGGAAATAATTGTAAAAAAAACCCCAAACTTACTAACCTGGTTACTGATGCAGTTTGTGCATTTAAAAAAAAAATCAAGGTCTGCTGTTTTAATTTGTGCATTTTTATTTGTTTCACTTTCCTGTCTCAGTCATGAGAAGCAGCTTTAAAGTATGGAATGTAAATAGGAGAAGAGATGAGTTAATCGTCTGTTCTGCAAATGAAGGGGACCTGGAAGACTATTGATTCCAGAGTCTCGAATCACCTAGCTGCACCATTTCCTCTACTGGTGTGAAAAAACTGGCCACCTTGTAGTTTTGCCAAAATGCTCCTGAGCTGAATTTAACTTTTGGGTACACATCATGTGCATGTGGAAGAGATGCAAAAATATATTAGGTACAAATAAATCCCACTGGTGGGTTCATCTAGGGTTAGATTAAATAAGACTCATGAAGATAATTATTTTAAAAGTCCCATTTAGTCAGTGGATCTACTTCAGTTAAAACTAACAATTGGGTTTTGCCTATTTTCACTGTATTTTACAGATTATCACTGTCTGTTTCCTTCTCTGCATTTACCTTGTTCACTCAAAACAAATAGCTTTTTTATTAAGGTCTTCATAGCAATTTTCTAGAGAATGCTAATGAAATAAATGTATTGTCTGTTCAACACATCAGTACACAAAAAGAGTCTCCCAAACCATAAAACAATTCTAAAGTTTTTTCCCTTCTTTACTCCCACTGGATATTAAACACCAAAATGAAGTTTTGCTAATGAATTAATTGTACTACTTCTTAAAGCCATATAAAGCAAAACACATTTCTAGATTCTAAAACCTAGGGGGGAGAGAGAATCAAAATGTTTTTTTTAAAGTTAAAATCATGTCACACTACTTCACTGTATTTCTAAACATGATCTAGTTTCTCAGACTATTTCTGAGGTAGAAATAGCTGATGACCAAGTAGTGAAGACCGATTCTTTAAAAAAAAAAAACCCACCAACCCCCCCCCCCTAAATTCTGTGTATTTTTGTTGAATTACAACAAAATGTAATTCATTGATGTTAGTTAAAATTATCCTGATAACATCATGCCAAGTTATTAAATAGCAACAATGCCAGGGGAGAATTACAGTACATCATCTATTATATAGTACAGCAATCAGGATGAATCAAAGTGAAAGCAGACAATGAATGGAAAGAACTCATTAATCAGAACATTGGTGCAAAAGAACATATAATACCTGCCATTCAGTCTGAGTATTTCTCACCATGTTCCATATGGAGAGACTGAAGGTAAGATTTACAAAATGGGGGAAGCATGGAAGATGCTGCCACTTCCTCATGTCACCATCATGGATATTCTCATGAGCCATTAAAATGCAGGAATACACAGACAGTATTCTAATTTGAAATTGTATTTGTAATTTTATGGGGCAATGCATTTTAGATCTGGGGATATCAGCTTCTACTTCATCTGCCTTTGTACTCAGCATATACTTTCCCACCATATTTCACAAGTACAGGAGAATGCTTGAATGGATTAGCAAACATGAGTCCATGAGCTGAGAGTAAGTTAGTTAAATAGTTAAAGCTGCTAGCAAATTAACAGTTGGTCCTCAACTTTCACAGGTGAAACTTCCACAAATTTGATTATTCACAAGTTTGTAGCTGCTGCTTAACTAGTTTAAGTGGCAGTTACATTGCACTGAATACCACCCCTTCCACAACAGATAGTTCCTGCCATAGGTGCTGGTCTTGTTCTCCCATTTCCTGCAGCCCAGGTGTCTCAGGTCCAGATAGTTGGCAGACTATGGGCTAAAACAGATGATCATATAGGGGCAGTTTGATGCTGCCCCTTTAAGTGCCAGATTGGGACCACGGCAACTGCCCCAGTCCGGCTTTTTTCTGGGCCAAAAAGAAGTAGTAAAATGCTGCTCCTTTATTCACCAAAAAGGAATGGCTTTTTTGCCACAGCGCTGGCTTTTCATTGCTTCTGCAGTATGTGGCATATAAACGGCTGCCTGCCATCTCGTCTGGTCAGGTGGATGGCATGATGCTGGCTTAGGGGCAGTGTCGGAGCATGCATAGCCTAAATGCCTCCACCGTCAGGTTAAAACCTTCTTCTGCAGACAGGTTTTTAAAAACAGAATGTTTTTAAAGGACCGGCTTCATGTGTTGTATCAGTTTCAGTGTTTTAAACAGTTTTATCTTTTATCTTTTATTTTATTCTTTTAACAAAAAAATCTATTTCAATATTGTAACAATTTAATTCTGTTTTAATGTATCATTTTTCTATGTTTTTAACTGTATTGTTCTTTTAATGTTGTGAGCCGCTCTGGGTCCCAGTTCTTGTATCCTAGTACAATACAAATAAATATTATAACAACAACAGTGGTGATAATGACAGGGAACAGTGACTGGGGCCAGAAACCTCCCAGGGTCTCTGCTTTTTCCTCCTTCTTCCCCTCCTGCTGCTGCCATTCCTCATTCACTTCACAGCACTCTCTTAAGCTGAAACTTCCAAGGCTTTGCAAGTAATGGGTGAAGGAAACAGTTGGGTCAGCCTAGGTAGGGCCCATCTGTAGAATGAAGCAGAGGAGGAGTTGCTGCCACTGCCACCACTGGAGCAAGATCTAGCCCCAGAAAAGACTCTAGATCACCTCTACCAGCCTCAAAGCCGTCGCCTTTCTGTCTCCTCCCCACCACCCAGACAGCGGAGAGATGGGTGCTACAGCTATTGCTGCAAGAATCTCCTTCAGTGTTGTCATCCTAGGAAGCTGAGTGCAGAAGCCTTGGAGACAGATAGAGGCCATAGAGGGCCGGTAGAGGTAGCCCCAAAGTAAAGCATTCTGGCCAGATTCTTCTGTGTCTCTTGGGGCTACTAATTCTTGTGATACGTTGGCTCTCTTCTGTCCTGCTTGAAGTGCAGGAACAAAACCAAAACTGTGGCCCATCAGAGATGCCAGCTTACAGCACTGTCTGAGGTAAACACTGTCAGATGTAGCTAACAGTAGCAGAGTATGGAAGCGTCAGTTCATTTTAAGTATTTGCAATGCATTGACCATAAACTCACTGTTGATATTTTTCCAAGTCCTTGGAGGTTCTTTATCATTAGTTGCAATAATAATATTTACAAGTATGTCATTCATGGTGGAAATGTAGGAAAGCAGGGAAATTTTGTTACAGGATTAATAAACAAATAGGGAAAATTTAGGTCAGTAATTTGGTATGAGACCAGAATTGTATTTACTAAATATAAATCTAGATGACAAAAATGAATGGGAACACAGAACTTAATAACTGTGGCTAGATTAGTCTTTGTGACAAAATGGAGAACTAATAAAATCTCAACAAGTATGGAACGGTTGGAAAGAGTGATGGAATTAGGTCAATCTGATAAGTTAACTAATTTATGAAAGGGAAACCCTATGAAAGTATATTTGAAAATATGGAAACCATTCACAGATTTTGTAAAACAGACAAAAGGAGAAATAAATGTGTTAGGGATCAAGAGTTAGAGAACAAGGGTCTATGTTAGATTTAATTTTTATTTTTTCTTTGTCTCTTTTTACTATGATAGAATGCTTAATATATGGAATGTAGTAAATATAATTAGATTTAGAATATATACTAATATAGTCTATATAACATATTTAGACTTTATAAGGATATACATAGTTAAGAAAGGGAAATAGGATTATTTACAAGTATGTACAAACTCTCATCATGACTCCTCTCAACATTCACCATCTGTAGCAAAACAATCCAACTGTCAACAATCCACTCTCTCCATCAACCCACTATCTTCAACCTACATGTGCCCTGAGTCTCAGCGCACTTATATAGTTGCCTAATGGTTGTCACCTGTTGCTATTTAGCATGATGCAATCTCAATAGCAAGATTTTGCATCAAGCCAAGCGCTCTGACTTAGCAATTCTAGGCCCACAAAATATTTTACACAATTTTAAAGGAACATTGTTCCAACATGATATAGCTCCTTGGGTTTTGATGGTTGTTGTCACCTTTGATTTTGTGGGTTGTCTGTGGGAATTTCTTGGAACCACACTAGGATAATTCCAGTTTTTTTTTTTTTAAAAAAAAAACAAAAACCCTAGAGATAGTTTTCTGATGGGATTTTGCTGTTTGAAAGGCTTTTTTTCCTCTTTGAATTTTGAAATGCTTTTTACTTAATGGTATAGTGCAGAAGTGCCATTTCCCCAACGCACTGTCGCAGTCTAACTTTTAAAAAAGTAAAAGATAGAAAGGAGATGGGAAGAATACTTTTTTAAAAACTTCTGATATGTCTTGAGATTAAAAAGAAACCTACTTGATGCTGAACATAAAATGTTGCAGATGCTGCCAAGGATTGAGAGAAAACAGTCATTTAGATAGTCATTTATTTATTTCAGAAGACCTCTGACTGCAGCAACAGATAACACAACCTCCAGCAAACTCCTTGGAGGAACCCTTGGTTACATTTTTACTAGGTAGCTGAAAGCATGATCTCACAAAACAACAGCAACTGCCTGTGTTGGTATCCCTCCATCAAGGCATCCGTATCCTGGGAGCTGTGGCCATTTATACTGAAGGTTCTCCCCCATCGCCTCTAGCCTTCTTAGCAAGTAACAATGCAACATGGGAAAGAGTTATTTCTTTGAACTACAAATGACAGAATCCTCCAGTCAGTATGGATTTCTAGGAGAAGCACTCCCCCAAAAAGTAACTTTTCCAAGTTCTGGAAAAAAATGGTCCTCATGAAATGATTTCCATTTCTGCCTGCTAGAGCTAAAGTGAAAGTCCCATTGCTTTCAGTGGCAGAGTTTAGCAGCAGCTTGAATCTCTTCTGCTGGAATCCATAGGACTTGGGAGTTCTTAACTTTGAGGTGGGCCAGCCCCTTATTCCCTTTTGGAAAAAGAATAATACGCTTGAATTAAAAGGTGTAATTTTAGACACAACTGGATATGCTAACATTTTATTGCAAGCTTTTACAAAAGTGGAGTAGAAATGGAATGCAATTATGCCCTCCTATGTTATCACTGCAATTTGCCTGCTCATTTTCGTCTCCTATTAGCTTCGTGATAGCATTAACAAAATATATGACTACTAATAACTAAAAAAAACTTGTATGTCTCCTCTAAATATAAATGGTTTATTTTCACATTTAGTCCTTGGCTTTTTTTATCCTTTAAAAAAAAGGCAACAAATACACTGCTTTAAATCGTTTACATAGCGATGACACTAATTCAGCAGAGGCCAGTTTCACCATCTGTACCAATTTGGGAGGATACATTAACCCCTTCTCCCTTCCTTCACAGAGCCAGCAAACTTTACTTTTTAAAACTGTAACTGCTAGAATACCTAGCCAATATGGTGACACTTAGACTCCCCCATGGATTTGGGGAATTTTAGTCCAACAAAGTAAATTTCCCAAGCACTGTTCCCTGATTTGTTAAAAGTGGACACAACAAACTGATGAATCTATAACATCCCTTTGGTACATGGTGTAAGAAGTTTAACACTGAAAACTGGCTATGTGCAATGTTCTTTTTTTTTAATTCCCAAAGCTCATAATTTGCAGACATTCTGATTGTTCTATAGGTACTCCATGAAGCCAAAGGGGCCGTCGTCGCCCTTTCCATCTGGGCAGGAGCGGCCCAGGGGACTCTGCTCGCCGTTGCCACGGCGTTTCTCCAGGGGGCGGGGGCGGTGGGAGCGGCCCCTACAAAAGCCGGCCCGCCGGCTCCCCCCGAAGAGGACGCCGCCGTCGCCCTTTCCATCTGGGCAGGAGCGGCCCAGGGGACTCTGCTTGCCGCCGCCACGGCATTTTTCCAGGGGGCGGGGCCGGTGGGAGCGGCCCCTACAAAAGCCGGCCCGCCGGCTCCCCCCCGAAGAGGACGCCGCCATTGCCCTTTTCCACCTGGGCAGGAGCGGCCCAGGGGACTCTGTCCGCCGCTTATACCACCAGGGCGGAGTGCCAAGGACTGTTGCCTGGTCTTGCTGTTGGGGACTCTTTAGAGGGAGGGAGATAGAGAGGGGCTTAGTTACCTTTTTTCTTATTAGAGATCGGTTGGGACATGTCCTGTCTTCTTCTCATTGCTGTATACTATTTAATGTATTTTTAGATTGCTTTATTATTTGATTGTATAGGATGGATTTATTGTTGTATTGTAATACATGCTTTTTATGCTGCTTGTAAATTGTATTGTATTGTATTTTACTTGTTGTAAACCGCCGTGATCATAGGAACGGCGGTATAATAAATAAATTAAAAAAGAAAAGATCTCTTGTTCTGTAGGGCAAAATTACTGTGCTGTTTCCTCCACAGAAAATGCCACAATGGGGGATTTATTCTGCACAAAATTCACACATGGTTGATTTGTATTGTAAATTTTCCACAAAATAATTGCAAAGATTATCATCAATCACTCCAGGATTCTTCTCATCAGGGTTTCTCAACACTTGGAAAACATGTTTTTTGACCTTTTTTTTTTTTTTGCTACGAGCTGATTTCTAAAGCTTTTTAGGTAGAGTGCAATTGTTAGTTCCAACTAGTGTAGACCCCTTGAATCAATGGGACTTACATATAGGTTGACAAATCCCATTTGTTAAGTGTATGTATTCCAGTTGGAACCACCAATTGGATTTAGCCCAAGCCTTTTTCTATTGCATGCAAGTTGTGTGAGCCTGAGACTATTTCAGACACTGTTTTGTTTGTTTTATATGAAAAGGCAGCAAACTATTGTTTATTTACTGTTATTTGACATTTGTGGGATATTTTGCATCAAGAAGAGAAAATGTGGCAATCCTATTAGGCGCGGTACAGACCACCCAAATGTGGCATACTCCCGGCAATACTATGGTTAGGGATCATGTGGCAACCTCATGGTCCCTAACCCTAGTATGGAGTGGTGCCACCATTGTGACGTAAGCGCCATACGACATCCACCCTACGGTGCAAAAAGAACCCAGTTTTTCTGGGTTCTTTTTACTCTGGAGGGAAGCCGTGCTGTTTGGCACTGCAGCTTTCCTCTGGAGGGAATCAGGTTGGGGTCGCCATAAGTCATAAATGTCTTCAAGGTACACAATAGCAAAAATTAATTTCTTGCTGCAATTTACAATGCCTCTCCAGGAGGGAGTGTCTATGTAATCACTTAGGGGTCATGCAGATGGGCAGGAAAAAGCAGCCAGAGGGTGCTCCACCTGCAGTTGCTCAAGAACCACAGAAATTGCACAGCCCACTCTTAAAGCGGGTCACTGCTATGGTCTCAAATGGGCCGCAGGCGAAGGAGCACTTTTTCCACATTCCTTTCATCAGCAGCTGCAGCACAACGTCCGGTCAATCTAGGGGTGTGCGTCATCTGTACACCATGCTCCCACAGTGCCTGGAAGTTGCTCTTTCCTGCCCATCTGCTTCAGGCCTTAGTTAGATACCTCCATTTCTCCCAATTGTTGTAGTATCACAGCTCCCCCTCTACTCTTCGCCCATCTTCTGGCTAGAAGCAAGCAGGCTAGAATAAATGTTCATTATTCCATCTCCCTCAGTTCACCTTGATCTAGGAACATCCCTTTTAGATAAGTCTTCATTCTCTGTGTGTGTGTTTGAATTAGGAGTTGTAAATTTCTGGACACCCAAGCATGACTCCTATGGGTCCCTCTTTTACGTGACAGTACTTTGTGCATAATACTTAATGACACCACCATTAAGCATCCCTAGGTTTCACGTCTCAGCCTGAAAATCACAGGGCCTAGGATGATCCTGAATTGACAACTCTGATAGAAAGTCAAGAAAATGTATTTCCAGTAACTGAAAAAATGCTACAAAGAAAGACAAGAAGCAACAAGCACCAGAAGTAGTAATCTCCTTTTGTCTCAAGAAACATCAACTGTGTGTGGTTTTTAAGGAGCAGAGCTCCATTCCAGTCATCTTCAAAGGGAACTGCTCTGAAGCAAGGCTGGTTTACTCTCAGTACTTTGGCTTCAGCAGATGGGTCCCTGACATAGAAAGCCAAATTCTATTGGGGAATAGAAGTACAAATGTTTGCTCTGGTGCGTGTGTATGTGTGATGTAAAAAGCACAGCCAACAAACTTCTTGTTGCTCTCGTCAGCCTGTTGACATCTTACATCTGTTAAGCTGTGTTGAGGAATATTCGGAGACATTTTCAAAATAATTGCAAGAGTTTTCTGTTTGCATGGAGCAGCTAATTAAATGGATTGTAAACAAAGTGATATGGCAAAGCCTTTTCAGCTTTCTGAGTTCCATACATCTTAGGCTACTGAAATTACTGTGCCTGTGAATGAAGGCGCCTCCTGCTGGCTCAGCTTGTCAGTGTGCATTGGATGGCTGGCAGTTTGGAACCCAGGAGAAAACATGCTCTTTTGTAACTTTATTTGCACAAGGGATGGGAAGGATACATACATACATATATATACTTTTTATTATAATCTTTATTAGTGTATTAAAACAATAACACACAACAAAACTAAACACTACTAACATCTAAACACCCACACCCAAATACCTTCTCTCCCACATAAAAACCATTAAAAAGTTCCCAAGCAAAGACAATAAAATAGAACTATGACAATATACAGACTTTGATGCAAGATATTTTGAGAGTAAGAATACAAATGAAACCCAAGTTACTTTTATTGGGGTTGACAAAAGAGCAATTTCAAGGTGTGAACCTCAAGGTGATGCATTAGATGATATTGGCAGCAAGATTATTATATGCCTAGAATTGGAAAAATGCTTGTTTGCCATGAAATGGTGGAAATTGACAAATTAGCTACTTTGATGAGAGAGATTTTTTTTTTAAGACTGGGTTTTTATCATTTATAAAGAAGAAAGAAGAGAAGAATATACTTGTAGGAGTTGAAGATTGAAGGGTTTTAAATATAAGAACTTAAGTTGGAAGCTACAACTTTATTTAAGTAGAGAGGTTCGCCATATTACATTTTTTCTCTTCCTCAATGAGAAAGAATGCCTCAGTACAGTGACCAATGAGGTACGAGTCAATCACTATGCCATTTTTCACACTTTTTGGAAAAATAATTTTTTACTTTAAAGTTTTGTGCATTTTTGGCAAAAAAAAGTTCTGAAGTGCAGAGTCATGGGAAAATGCAACAAAACTCACAAGCTCACAAAGTAAGGAAATGATTTTTTAAATTATTCATATTTGTACTTGAGGATGAAAACAGCGAAGATGTGTGCACACACTTTCTCAAATGCATACACTAGGCGTGCGGAAAGGGAATCCAGAGAAGGATGGCCAGCTTCAGTTTCCTTATTATTGAAAAGCAAGCCACAGGAACTGCATGCCCAAAGGCACCCTGTTGGCCACTTTTTATTTTCCAGCTGAAAGAAATTATTGATTTGAACTTTTCTTCATTTTGCAATAACACAATAGTGATGCTGATCCAAAGGGTAAGATCTAAAAAGAAAGGCAGGGCGAGAGGGATATAACAAAAGTATAGGGGGAGAAATTGAAACAAAAAGGGGGTCAGAGGTGAACGCCCATAGGTTAAGGTTACCTTTAAATATCATTTTTGTCTGAATAGCTGCGGAAGACTTAGTGGTTCTGTGGGGCAGATTGAAACACAGGGCCTCGCATAGGCAGGAGAAGCTGAAGCATGTGAGGAGAAGAACAAGAGTAGATACTGACAGAAGACATCTAACTATTCTGTCTGGAAGCTGGAATGTGAGGTACCATTTTTTTAGTTGTGGCTTGAAAGAAGGTATCAAAAATAACAATTCCTTAACAAATGCTATTCTTTCTCATTTTTCTGAGGATGTGGGAAACCAACAGAAGAACTACAAGGACAGGGAAATGAATACAGAGAAAGGCAGGTGCAGCACATTGGTCAATTTAGCTTTCCAATGAAGACAGAGAGAGGCCTAGGCCAACTTTTTCCTGGACTTTGATTTTCAGCATGAAATTGAGTGCTTTGGGGGGAAAGTGAGGGTCCATGTATTTGCACAATATATGCCTGACTAGATACATGCTTGACCTTCCATTCTGTCACATTTCTCCCATGCTGATTTGTAACAACTGCTTCATGTCTCTCTTGCTGTTTAAAACTCTGTAGTCCCCCCCCACCCCCCCACATTTTGATCCCCAAATGAACCTGCTCTCATTCTTCTGCAGTTTGATCGATGGATTTTGTCTTATCATGCTGGACTGGCAGCTTCACTCTGATTCCAGACTTTTTCTTTCATTGATTTTGAGTTACATATAGCTAGCAACAACTAGTTGGGCAAGAAGTGAATTGTATAGGTGAACTGAGTAAGTTACATGTATCTAGATACAAATGTCAGTCACCCATCCTATACTTGCAGCAGGTTGCAGAAACTTTGAGACACAAATCCATCCTAACCCCGATAGTCAGTTGTGCACCACAGAATCAGGGAAATGAATTGTTGATTTGATTGTCATGAGAACAGCAATAGATTTCATCTTCTTTCCAACATCTCCTACCTTGTTAACAGTTATATTCCCTTTTTAAAAAGGAGGCATGGATGAAGAATAAATAAAAGGAGGCATGTCATATTGGGTAAGTGAAAAAAAAAAAAGATTCACAAAACACAAACTGCCTATGGACTTCATAAAAAGACCTGAGTGAGGGCTGATTTTTTATCTTACAGTGCTAACATGATGTGCTGCTGGAAATATACTCATGAGGCTTGAATCCCATCTCAGGAGAAAAGCTGCATATCTGTTCAATAAATAAATAGATAAATAGTTGTTATGATGAGCAACATTCCTTGCTAGATATATGCCCCAAACCTCAAGGTCAACATGAAGAGGCGGTTTTCAAAATGTTACTGTCCCAGGGCAGTCACAGTGATTCTGATGCATCTTCAGCAGCTCCCCATGAAGAGATGTAAATATGCAATTATTTCATTCTTGAATTCAAGACAGACAATTTCTTCTTCCATAATAGAGGAGAAAACAAATATTCCTTCTCAGTTCTCATCCAGTAGTCTCATATCTCAAAGTATTTCAGGAAATTATTCTGAGCAGAAATGTTTTTTTTTTTGGCATGAAAATCCGTATGGGGTTGAGCAAAACCCCACACCTATTTTTCATGCAAACACAGTTTCCAGATACCCATGTGGCATTTTGTACAAAACTGCAGGGGGAAAAATGTAGCAATTTTGTAAAAAGAGCCCAAGTCATTTCCTAGAAAGAGTTTTTTTATGTGAAAATTGCAGTCAGGGGAAGTTGCAAAAAAAGTTTCCATTATTTATTATGGGGAGAAATTGAAAAAATAAATAGAAAACAAAAAGATAGATTTTTTTTGTGTGTGCAAATATATGTGCTTCCTCCAAGCAAACTCCACTGATATTTTTTTCCAGAAAAAGGATTATGTAGGTTTCTAGAAAACTGGGTGAAGAGTTGCACAAAAACATATTTGATGCTGCCTCTCTCCTGAGCCACTCACAAGAAGGATGACAAAAGGACAGTTTTCAGAAATCTACATTGTAGTGCATAATTCTTGGGGTTTGTGTGTGTGTGAAAAAAGAGGCCATTTTGCTCAAAAACACACACGTGGGCACCTGGGAACATTGTTTTTCTTCTGCAAATATGTGGCTTTTTTTGGACAAAAACACTGGTTTTGTGGAACACCCCCCCCTCCAGAAATACTTTGACATTTGTCAATACCAGGTAAAATCTGAGCAAAATTCTTGCCTATATGTCATTCTTCCTGACTGTGATCTGCGAAATGTTGGGAAACCCATTTTTCACTTGGGAAACAAATTATTCTTTCCATCCCTACTCATACATTGAGGATGACAATGGCAATTATCTCTCATTGATGGAAGAATTCATAAAGACCTGCAAGACAGACAAAACAATACAGAATTCTGGAGCAGCAGTGTGATAAAAATCACTGGGTTCTGTATGGCTCTTTCCCATTTAGATGATGCATTGGAGGAATTTGAACACTTGCCTTTGAAAGAAGGAAAGGCAGCTTCTCCACTAAGTGCTCCTCTTACACTTGTATTTTGTTGCTGTCTTGCAGCAATAAAGCCATCACTATAATATGTCTTTCATGAATAAATATGCCTCTTGCAAAGTAGTGAGCTATCTCACACAGACTGATCCACCGGCAACATACCAATACCATCCCCAACACGTAAATCCCAGCCCTAGATTAAAGATGTTTGGCACCTCCCTCACATTCTGTTCTTTCTCCCCACCAAGACAACATGTATCCCTCCTACTACCCTAGTTTTCCTCTTTCACCTTCTGAAACATTATTTTTACACTTCTGTTAAAATACAACACAGAAAGAGGCTTCTTGACTATATTAACATTAGGAATCTAATCAGCAATCAGGCAGCTCATAATTTTCTGATTAGCTCTGATTATATTGAATCTTTAGAAAAGGAAAAAGAAAAGGAAAGAAAAGAAAAGGAGGAAGGAACAGAGAGAAACACACCCACCCACGTTCCCTGAATTTTTCTCCATTTTAATTCCTTCTAAGAGGGAAAGATCACAACAGAGACCTGTGCAGACAAATGTCACAGTGACCTAGTAAGTCAATGTGGCTGAATAATCTGGACATGCTACAGACCTTTTTCTTAAACTGCTTGCTGTGTGGTGGGTTGACACACATAATGTATGCCCCATGTCTAAGCCTTCCCTTGAGATGACATATCTTCCCTGTAACCCAGCCTTGTCATTTCAGCTGCAACCTCCTTTTGGAAAGAGCTCATTACAGTAGTTCCTTATCACAGGGATTCCAGAACCGCCCAGCAGATTCTTTCACTGCCTGTCTACCTAGTCAAATATCTTGCTTCCAGTCAATTTAGATCACACAGTTGAATATATATTGCCTCTAGCTGCAATGGCTGAGGTTCCAGAGAAAGGATGTGAAAATAATAAAACCATTATAATGACAATATACCTAACAATAGTGCAGAGCCATACATACCAGAGTCTGTTCCAGCTAAAGCAAGCAATGCTTCTGCACCCAAGCATATGATTTGATTATTCATATCCATACAATGCCTACATAAGTGTAGACATTGCTAATGGTCATCAAATTATGCAGCCAACTTTTATAAACCGACTTTGGTGGTAGAAGATTCCATACTCTTTTTCTACCACCACTTCCACAAATGGAGAAACTGGGGCATCTGATAAAAAAAAAATCAACATCACTGATACTGCCTAACAGTTGACTATGATTTTAACTTCTTGAAGGTACCATATTCTCATACAAACAGTAGTATCTATTGTGAAGTCGAAGGCTTCCATGGCCGGCAGCCATCGTTTTTTTGTGGGTTTTTCGGGCTATGTGGCCATGTTCTAGAAGAGTTTCTTCCTGATGTTTCTCCAGCATCTGTGGCTGGCATCTTCAGAGAATGCTAACCTGGAAGAGAGTGGGTATATATATACTGTGTGACCCTGGGTCACATGGGAATCACTCCTCCTCACCCAGGGTCACACAGTGTATACACACACACACACACACACACACACACACACACTTCCAAGTTAGCATTCTCTGAAGATGCCAGCCATGGAACATCAGGAAGAAACTCTTCTAGAATATGGCCACATAGCCCAAAACCCCCACAAAAAACTACAGTAGTATCTATTTCCTGCTGTGTATCCCTCACATCTCCTACTGCATGGCAACTCTAGGTGAGTAGGAAAGGAAGGAAGGATGTGGGTGGAGGGAATGGAAGAGAAGAAGAAGAGAGATTGAGAGAGGAATGAGGCACATGGATTGGGAAGGAGGAATGTCAATGATGCCAAGGGGAAACACCTGCCTCAGGTGTTGTGAGAGATTGAGTGCCCAATGGCAGAACACAAACCTACTACTTGGGACCCAGACTCATCAGAGAAGACAAGTTACTGAAACTGAGCATAGGCCAGAAGTTAGGTCTGTGCCTCAAATACCAAACCAATTTTATGACACCATCCAAAGGCACATTTCCTGGAAGGGCAACTGGTGACACTCACTGAATCCTCCCCTGCCAAGATATATCCTAGGCAGTAACAAACAGCATTGTGGGGAACTCAGCAGCTTTATGACACGTGAGTAATGCTAATGAAGTGTTCTCACGCTGTGCCTTTTAAAATACCATTTGAAAGCTTTTTATAACTCTACAAAGGAACAAAATTTTTAAAAATCTATAGTTTGTACAAGTATCGTGGCCAAAATGTGTTAAGGAGCTATGGACTGAAGTTGTATTGCTCCAGACTCTAATATTTTTAAAAACCATGGACGAATACTTATGGAATACTAAATCTGGAAAATATTAGGTTAAAAATGGCAAGGCTTTCTGACCAAGACAGAAGGGAATCTTGGATTTGAATTTCAGTGTACCATTTTCCACAGGTACTTGTTTATAGGTTTATATGAGAAATACTGAGCCAGAATCAGCTGTGGATAAATTCTCCTCTCCAACACCAGTTACCAATGTGGGCAAAAACACCACATTGTGGGGGGGGATTTGAAATCAAGATGGAATTAATCACAACAAAAAGACAGTGGCATGGTTAGGATGTTGGAAGATCCTACCTCAGAGTATGAGAGATACAGTACATTGCAACCTGGCTACATTATTACTCCCAGCTGGAAAACGGAATTTGGCATGAGGCAAATGTATGATTACCGGAAGGAGTCTTTTGTTTATTTTCAATGAGACCTGATCCTTACATTTTGTTGTTGTTGCATTCTACACAAGCTCCATATTCTAAAGCTCTAGATAAACAAAAGCACATGCAAGTCTCCTATAATTAAAGTACCTGAATTTATGTATTAAAAGCTAGCGGAGCTCCTATGGATATTGGCCTTTCCCCCTCCCTCCTCAGTACTGGGAAATCTCCTGGTTGCACTTCAAACCCTGTAATCACATCCATGGAGCCTCTTTTTTGAAGCAGCACTGGGCATGTAATTAGTTTGAGGTGACCTCTGGAAGAAAAAAAGTTCAAGTTTAAAAAGAAAATATCTCTGGTTAATGTTATGCAAATTACTAGCGAGGCAATCAGGCTGACTTTTTAAAAGCTAGCCCCCATCACAAGCACTTGCAATACAGGCTTATTGTCTCTGTCGCAATTTGCATCTCATTACCCACAATCCTCACTGCCTTTTGGATGTAACCTCTGGGGGGGCACAAGTACAGCAGAATGGGGGCTTGGGATAATTTTGTTACTGGAGTCAACAAGGATATGACCTAGTGAAACCCACAAAAGGCCCTGCTACCAGTTCCCCTGGTCCATGTAAATGGGTGACATATGCCAAGGTGGCTTAACCTTTCCTATACATGAGCTGAGAAGTGGGTGCCCTTTTAAACCAGCTCTATTGACACCAAAAGCAAAACCACAGCTGGCTCATGCTGAGCCACAGTTCCTGTAAGAGGCCTACAAGGCCCTCTGGGCATATGTCACAGCTGTGACTGCCTACAAACCTGCTCCCAAAGCATTAGTCAGTTTTGAATTGAAACTCTTGCTTCATTTTATAGCTTTCAAAAAGTCTAGGTCCCTTCAGTCAATATGCTTGCTTTAAAGGACCACCCTTGTCAAGGCAGTAATTACAACTCAAGCTCTGATGTCCTCTGACACTGGCTGCAACCATATTCAGATGCTGTTCTGAGTTAGGATCGTTTGTACTATAATCTGTACTGCAAGTATGGAAGCGATAAAACAACAAATCTCTGTTCAAAGTATGGCAAGGTACATCGTATGCCAATTTACCATCTCCTCCATATTACACATAACATATATTTTGTGCAGTACAGGTAGATTTTTATGTGCAGTATTGCCAGAATGGTGTAGTGGTCTGAGTGCATGACTACAACACTGGAGATCAGAGTTCAAAATCCCACTAATCCATGGAACCCCACTGGGCGACCCTGGGTAAGTCACACTCTCTGAGCCTCAGAGGCAGGCAAAATCCCCTTAGAACAAATCCCTTTGGAACAAATCCTGCCAAGAAAACCCCATGATAGGTTCACCTCAGGGTTGCCATAAGCTAGAAACAGCAACAACAATAGGTAGATTAAGTTGGGCACAGAATTCTAAGCACACTGCCTCACCTCAGATGTACTGGGTTTCAGATCTGTGGGTTGAGACTGATAGAGATACATCACCATAATTGTGGTTCTCAGGCTCAATCCTATGACCAAGGATTGGGACATCTGACAATTTCATTTTCTCGCATACTCAATTTGCTGGAACTTCCAAGTCCTTGCTATCTCAAATGTGAAGAAATTTGCATTTTTGGTAAATTCTTCAAAGACATACAAACCTGCCTACAAACCTGCTCCCAAAGCATTAGTCAGTTTTGAATTGAAACTCTTGCTTCATTTTATAGCTTTCAAAAAGTCTAGGTCCCTTCAGTCAATATGCTTGCTTTAAAGGACCACCCTTGTCAAGGCAGTAATTAAAATGAAGTAACTAAAATGAAGTTCTTGCATACTTACACCAGTCGTATTCAGAAATCCAAAGGACTCATCCCAGCACGGAGGATAATAGTGTCCCTATCTGTGGCCTAGATGTTAGAAGTGAAGAGCTTCTCAGGGAAAGAAGAGGTGACAATCTTAATTGTGTGCTAACTTGGTTGACTACGCAGGGATTCAAATTAAGACTTTTAAGAGTTAAGCGCTCGAAACCATGGGCTTGGGCAGCTAAAACTTTCTCTTCCAATTAAAAACATCTCAAAATGCTCTCATTTGGACTATGAGTAAATGTGCAGATTTTGTTAAATTATTATAAAAAATAAAATGAAGATCTCACTTATCTTTACTTATGCTGGAGTTCTTTCAGAGCAACCATGTAGAGAAAGAAAAGAACTAACTGGCTGTTACATTTAGGCAATGTTTCTCTTGGTTGCACAAGGCACTTTACTTACATTATCACAGTAATCTTTGCCATTTACGTGAGCATTATCTTCCATATAAAAGATACAGATATGAGATGGTGGCTTGACTGAGGCCACCCACTGAGTTCTCTTCATATATAAATTGTTTTATATATTTAATCAATTGAGGAATATGGAACCTCAAGCCTGCAGGCTGACTATACCCAGGGATTCTGCTGAGCCATTCCCTGGCATCACTTGCAACTGCTTTCCTCCTTGTCCTGCTGTTTTCTCACAAGGTGACTGGGTGCTGCTTTTTTTCTTCTTTATTGTTCTTTCTGCTACTACTTCTATCAGCCACTGTTCCAGCTGGTTCAAGGGTGTTCTTGTTGTTATTTGCCTTCAAGTTATTTCCAACTTATGGTGACCCTCAGGTGGACTTATTATGGTTTTTTGGGGGGCATGATTTGTTCAAAGGAGGTCACCACTGCCTTCCCCTGAGGCTGAGCGCATGTGACCTGCCCAACGTCACCCAGCAGGTTTCATGGCTGAGCTGGGAATTGAACCCTGGTCTCCAGAGTTGTAGTCCATGATTCAAACAACTTTGCCATGGTGGTGGGCATGCATTGCCCTTAAATCATCTCTCCTGCAGTCCCTTCTGGGCTGCTTTCTCCATCTCCCAGAAGAAAATAGTTAAAAAAAATTGAGGATAGGGTTGCCAGGTGAAATATGGGACAAGGCTCCTAAACCTTTAATAGCTGTGTGTGGAAGAGGGATGTCATGGAGGCAGCACCTGGTAAAATCCCCACTTCCTATATACAGCTATTGTGGCTACAGAAGCCCTGTCCCTTGTTTCACCTGGCAATCCAAAAGGAGAGGAAATGCTTCTTTTAAAAGGGGAACACCATAGACAGTTTTGAAAAATGGAGCACTGGTGTTGAAAGAGGGTAATGGTTTGGAGTAAGTGGAAAGATTATTTGAGATAATCTCCAAGAACATGACTATTGAAGGCAGGATAAATGGATTGAAACTGTAAGATCCAGATAGTTAATGATTTTTCATGTGTTTGTGTTTTACTAGAAAGCATTCTGGCTTAGCTTCCTCTTTATCATATAAGAAAATGATCACCGCTCTTGCTGGGTGCTACATTCATTATTAAGAACATGTAAAAAGCAAAAAAACATGATATCTGTATCTATTTCACTGCAGAAATAGCCTTTATCTACACCTGATTACCTTTTAACTCAAGACAGGCTCGGGTTCAAAGCTGCTGCAGCTAATTGAATCCAATACAAAAAATGGTTGTCTGTTTATATCATCATGGGCAATTGCAATTATCTGCCAGAGCAGACAGCATTTAGTATTTATTGCTGTATAAAATTCTAAGATTTTGTAAAATAAATAAACAAATACCCACTGACCCCACCCCCCAAAAACCCCAGCTTCAATATTCTTTCCTATTGTAACTTCTGGAACCCGAAATATAATAGGCTATATTTGCTGACTTACAGTGTCACTGAAATCAGTGAAATAAAGTTAGTCTGGTTTCATTTCCACTTAAGTCAATGGAACCTAAGGCCCAGTACAGACGGGCCCCAAAGGATGCCCTGGTCATGTGCGAGGGGCGCCCCGCCCACACTCCCCTCACACGTGATGAGGGCATCCTCACTGCGCAGGGCTAAATAGATGGTGCACGTAGTGATTATATCATTGCTGCGCGGCCTCCAGATGGAACTGTGCAGCAGTAACATGCTTGTGTCACCACCAGCTGTTTGCAGCGGCGCAAAAAGGAGCTGCTTTTTAGAGGTTCTTTTTTTGCGTAGCTGCGCCATGCAATTTGGTTGCACAGCAAAAAGAGGCGGCTCCTGGCCCTGGTGCCATCACAACCTACAATTCCCAGAATTCCACAGAACTGAGCCATCACAGTTAAAGCGGTGTCAAACCAGATTATATCTGCAGTGCAGTTGCAGCCACAGTCTTTTCCATCTCCTCAGTACTGGACGGCCACTTGGTTTCCCTTAGTTACCAATAGCTAGTCTCAGAGCCACATTCTCATGCTGTTCTAAAAATAAAAGAAACATTTTTCCCCCTTTAGAAGTGCAAGAGAGGTAGTTGGGTTCTTCCCGCCCTTCCATCCCACATATTGCTTCTTATGAAATGCCTGCAAAGCATCTTTCTTTGGCATCTTGTTGAGGCCATGGAGAACTTGAGTGTTGCTAAGCGCTACCATGGTCCTGGACCAATAGGAAGATGCCATATTAGTCATCTGGGCTGGAGGTGCCAAGACTACAGAGAGATTTTTAATAGGCAAGAAAGCACCACTGTGATGAAGAAAACGTGATCATTTAAAAACCCTTCTGAGTAATAGGGCCACCTTCCTGCTGCTCAAATCAACAGCTGCATTTGGTTATTATGATAACTAAATATGGCTGATTTTAACAGCTGGAAACACAGTGACAGTGTTTAAAGGAGGGTTTCCTCCCCCCACCCCCATGTCAAGATTGCATTCAACAACAGCAACGGTCTATTTAAGACACATTGTTTCCTCTCTTTGCTGCTATTTTCACATCATGCTGGCCAGGCTGTGAAGCCAATGCTTGCCTGGAGATGGCAGGCACTTAACGCCAGTGTGATGGGCCTGCTGAAAACAGCACACATAGAAAGAGTTGGCAGTGACACACAGAAGTTACAGCTTATTCTTTAGGCTGCCTCCTTGCTCTTCTTGATTTAGCTGTTGGCTAGAGGGAATCAGAAACCACAGAAAACTATGCCAGGGGCTGCAGCTTCAGTAATAATCACCAGTGTGGGAGTTCTGGAAGGCCAGTGTCACGCAAACCTATTGGTTTAAATGAGCATTCATTCCCACTGGGCTGAGATGTGCTTATTGTACTACACTAAACTTTGGGGCCCTGCTGCAAACAAATTTGCAAGCCTTTAAGATATCACAAGACCTCTATTATTAATAAAGTAATATAATAATAATAGTTTATTTATATTTTCCTGCCTCTCCCAATGGATCGAGTCCAACACAGTGTGGAAAACATATCCAGGAGTAGCCTTATTGGCCATAAACCAAAGTACAAGATCATCCAAAATCCATGAAATAGTGATATTTGTGATAACAGTAATATTGGTTGGTCCAATAAAGGCTTCACTGTTTTGGGGATTTTGGATGATACTGTATATCACAATAGAAGACAGCTATTTAGCAGTCAATAGGGTTACCAGGTGTCCTTTATTATAAAGAATATGCTTTATCACAGGGCCAGAAAGCTTTCCCTTATAAGGCCTTATAAGGATGGCAAGTGTCTCTTATTACAAGAGATGTCCCTATTTGATGGTTGGAACATTTTCCTTTTATATAGACTGAAGAAGATATCCCCAAATCCTGCATTTTTTATTGTGGGTCCTTAAAAAACCCAGAAGAAATGTGCATCTTATGATTTATTAATGTGGACATATAACATTATGAATTTCAGCTGTCCCTTACTGATGATTTGAAAACCTCACATTAACGGTGAAAAACAAAAAATGACACATGATAAAACTGTTAATGCCTATTCACATAGAAGGATCGTTTCAAATCTTGGAGTTGGTTCTTAGGATTCTTTTCGTATCTGAGTAGATAACTACTCAAACAAAGCCCCAGGATGCCAGTTGTGAGGATAAAAAAATTATTAGAAAGCTGTATATAAATGTACAAAGACCCAATCCTTTCTTGGCATTTACTTCTGTATATTTTGCCAAGAAAACAGAAATTTAAAAGTGTGATTTGTTTACTAGACAAGGCACATATATTTTGTAAGGCTAAGTCTCAGTGAGGGGTGAGTTACAAGAAAGAGCATCACTACACACACACCTCCCACAGTTTTAATGATTGTTTGGGAAGGGATGCAGAATCCATCTGTTCGGAATGAAGGCAAGAAGCATTGCCCCAACCCTGATTTGGTTTTGTATTGATATCATAAGTATCTGGTTATGTGGCATCATTAGGAAATGTAGTCATATTGTAGGGACACTTCCTGATTTCCTGTTCATATATCTGCATAATTCTCTCACACAGTAAAATAAAGACATCATATTGATCCCTGAGTGGTTGGAACTGTCTCAAATAGATGTTACATTATCATTATCATTGTCGTCGTCGTCATTTAAAGGCATGGGAATTACACATCGGGAAAATAAGCAATTGCAATTGAATAAAGATAAAAACCCGACCCACTTTTAAACAGTTCCTGTACAAAAGGCTCCAAATGAACCACCAGAAACGTTGTGGAAAGCATAAATAAAAAATGTTGAAGCAACATTTTGCAAATGCAACACAACAATTTAAAGAAGAACTCTCCAATCAAGATATACAACTGATTCCACATAGAGAAACATAAGATTGCTTACTATTATACTAATAGTTCCATATATAACATATTTAGTTATATATAGAATATAATATATATATATTAATAATTAATTATTAGTGCAGTTGTACATGCAAAACCTCACTGAGGTTCAGTATAACCAAATCACTGAGTAAAATGGGTGTCAGATTGCAACTCAATTGTTTAGTTTTAACATTATAAGAAGAGACATATTAGATCAGACCAAAAGACTATCTAGTCTAGCCTTTTGTTCATACTGTGGCCAACCAGAAGTCTTTGTGAAACTCATAACCAAGAAATTAATACAACAGAATTCTCCATCTTGTACTCCCTAGCAAATGGTACCCATAGGCATACTATTCATAATTTATTATTACATTGGGCCCTTGCTATCCACTGGGGTTTGGTTCCAGCAGCCCCCATGGATACCAAAATCCATGGATACTCATGTCTAGCTATTTCCTATGGCATAGTAAATTGGTGTTCCTTATTTTTAAAAAATGGCAAAATCAAAGTTTGGTTTTTGGAGCTTTGCAAAATATATTTTCATGCCATGAATGGTTGAATTCGTGGATGCGAAAGCAACAGATGCAGAGGAACAACTGTATTCATCAGCTCTGAGATATGGTGAGCTGATGAATGAGAGGCAGATCATGAACAGCCCTCATCATTTCTTGGTTATGAGTTTCACAAAGACTTCTGGTTGGCAAACTCAGGAGGACTGTGGCTTCCTTGATTACATCAATCCACTTATAATACAGGCTTCCTGTTTTCCTAATGTCTTTTAGTTCACTGAGCCATACTATCTTTTGAAAAGGCCTTACTGTGGTTTATTTTTACAGACTTGACATTCCCTAGGACTATTTGTTTGTCTTTTTGGGAGGCCATGGTATCTGCAGACCTCTCCTCAAGCACTTCATTTCACATTACAAATTAGTTGATCTCCACTATTTTTCAAAGGAAAGGTGATACATCCATCCTGACTAGCAGCCATTGACAGCCCTACCCTCCAGGAAAATGCCAATTTCCCTTTAAAAGCCCTTCAAGCTGGCATCCACCACTGCATCATGTAATTCATTCTCCACGTCCTAAACCTCACAACATGCAAGTTCAATGAATGACCTTGGCTTGGAAAGAACAGCTCCTCTTTATCCAGTCTTTCCTCATACATATTTCCTCATGTCATGGCTACCCACCTTGCCTTTTTTGTAAAGCTAGACAGCATCAGATATTGTAATCTTTCCTCATAGGAAAGTTGTTCCAGCTTGGTTGGGCACTGATTCTACTCTGCAACTAGATCACTTGGACACTGAACCTACTGTGGCTTTTTAAATGATCATTGTGGGGTTTTCTTTTCTTTTCTTAAACTATGGCTGCATCCACACTGCAGAAATAATCTAGTCTGACACCAGTTTAACTGCCATGGCTCAGTGTTATGGCTTTCTGGGAAATGTAGTTTTTGTGAGATACTGAGGCTTCCCTGTCAGAGAGCTCTGGTGCCACAACATCCTACAATTCACAGAATTCCATAGCATTGAGCCATGCCAGTAAAAGTGGTGTGAAACTGGATGATTTTTACAGTGTGCATGCAGCCTAAGTCACAAAAAGAATGATCAATTTGGATCGATCAGCCATGAGAGGCTGTTGTAATTCAGTAATCTCAAAGCCTAACTGAACTGACAGCTAACTGAATTGAAATCAATGGGCTAAGCTTTCTATAGCTATAGAATTTTCTAAAAGATTTCTCTCTTAACATTCTGATAGTTCTAGCCTCAGCCCTCAGTTCTATTTTGATGGCTAGATAACCAGAAAAAGCTAGTGAAGGAGACTACTGACATAACATTCAATCATTTTTTCATGATGATAGTGAATTGAATCTTGTTATTGTATATCCCTTGGGTGCATATTTGCACCACCTATACCACTCAAATCCACCACTCTGCCAGATTGTAATGCCATTTCAGAATGTGATACAGGTAGAAGGTTGGCTAAAAATACAAAACTGTTTTGCTGGAAGGCATTTCCTTCTGCTTCTGAGGGCTGTCTCCTTGCTCTCAAACTTCTTAGGAACAGCTGAAGGAGTCATTAATAATGAGTTGACATAAATGTACTGGGGGGCATTCACAGGGCAACTTTATCACTTGAAGATTAACATTATGATACTTGCTGACCTTTGTTAACAGATCTTTTAAAAAGAAGCAGATTAAATGTAGAAAAATGCTACTGACAGGGATTTCACTTACTCATGTCATCAAACGACCAGCCCAGCAAGTCAAGGAATGGCTCCAAAATATCCATGATTACCTTCCTCTAGTGGGATACATTTGGTTGCCTGTGAAAAACAGGCTGCTGCTCTGATGTCCAGCTAATTTAGAACTCCTTTACAAAAACCAGAAGCTCAAATCTTTGAAAACTGTTTGCTTAGTAGTCTTCTTGGTAGAGATATGAGAAGGTACGTTGCAGATATGGGGGTGGAAAAGACAAGCAGAAAAAGTGGCTCAACCCTGCATTTTCCAGAAGTGGTTCAAAACTCTGCTATCTGCATCGGTTGCTCCTAAGGCAGCCTGAATGCACATGGTTAGACCACACAGCGTGGCATCAAGCCTTGCCACTGGGTAATTATTTTTTGTCATCTCCCACCCTGCATACACACCATTGCACAAGCACACTGCCAGCAACTGCTAATTGGACACCCACCCCTTTGATTGGCCACACAGTTGCACCTCCACTGGTACTCCAATGCATTGGAGCATTGGTGTGCCCAGTAAAACACTGGCAAAGCACAATCATGCTTCCCTTACATACTCCTTCACCCCCTCTTCACCCCATGATCCCTCTCGGACTGTCTGGTTTGTGTATGTTGTAGTTATGTCCAGTGTCTGGAGCTGTCACACTTTCACTTTTTTGCATTGCTGTCTGGCTTCACCCTTTTAAAATGTTTAAATGTGCACTTCCATCGGTGTGTTTATATGCAGCTTTAGGATTAGGGTGAGGGCTAGGATCGCTCGCTCCTTCAGAAACACTCTCACATAGGGGTGTTTATATGCAGGGCCAAAGGTGCACAGTTTCCAGGCTAAGTCAGAATAACTCAGGTTCTTTTGCTCTGGTTTTTAGCCCTGGAGCACAGCTTCAATCTGGTTTCCACCTGCTTTGGAAGTGTGCATCATCTAAATGCCCCACTTTCAAAGCAGCTTAAAACTGCTGTATTTGGCTCGTCTGTTTTATCCCACGGACAATATGTGACAATGCAAACAGTGGCTGTGATACCTGTGACAGGATTTTTAAACTATACCTGAAACTAACAATACCAGTTACAACTTTACAATAATCTATTGGAAAAAGGATGTGAACCTGGAAAAGGGAACAGCCCCCTCGATCTGATTGCAGTCAATGACAGATCCTCTGATTCTAAAAATTTGTATGTACAAATTCAGTTGACATCGTCCATCTTTTTCTGCTACCAATGTGAGCACAGAATGCTCTTTTGGTATATTATACTCCAGTGCATACATCAGTATATTATGCATGACATTCAAAAGGAAGTAAACTGAAAGAAAGCATAAGTATTACAACAAATAGAAAAATATTCCATGGTAACCATACAGAAAGATAAAACAAAATCCATAAAACAGCAATACCTTTATTGGAGAACCAAATTGCACAAAACATTTCATGCAAGCTTTTGAAGCTCCGCTGTCTACTTCATCAGGCGAAGAAGATGAAAAAGCTAGTTGAGCTTCAAAAGCTTACATGAAGTGTTTTGTGCATTTTGGTTGGCCAATAAAGATATTACTCTTTTGTGGGTTTTGTTTTAAAAAATGGAGATGCAACTCACTAATTGCCTGTATTGACAAATGAGCAAGAAGAAGGCCATCAACTATTTAACTATACCAAGTATTTAACTATACCATCTCTGAAGATGCCAGCCACAGATGCTGGTGAAACGTCAGAGAGAAACTCTGGTAGAACATAGCCACATAGCCCGAAAAACCCACAAAAAACTATGGATGCCAGCCATGAAAGCCTTCGACTTAACTATACCAATATGGAGAGAGGAAGAAGAGAAGTGGCTTGCAGAGCCATTTTCAGTAGAAATCCAGCAAATTGATAGAAGGTAGGACTGCTGCAACATAGTGCATATGTCCCCAAGGCTGAATCTGTACTGCAGAAATATTCCAGCTTGACACCACTTTAATTGCCATGGCTTAAAGCTATGGAGTTCTAGGAACTGTAGTCGTGTGAGATATTTAACTTTCTCCATCAGACAGTTCTGATGCCACAACAAACTACAAATCCCTGAATACCATAGCATTGAGCCAAGACAGTCAAAGTAGTGTCAAACTGGATTATTTCTGTAGTGTGTACGCAGCCCAATGACCTAAATTTATCTCTGCTAGATATTACTGAATTGGGAAGCACCAAAAATGAAAAGAATAATGGTTAGTATTCTTTGCCTTGACAAAGGAAAGAAAGAAAAGAAGGAAGGACAGAAGGAAGATGCCTTGACATTCAGAAACCGACAGAGAGAAAAACACCACCACCATGAGATCCTTTGCACTTTGGGACCATTTTCAGGGATTCTTTTGAGCAGAAATACACGTGTTTTTTACTGAGCAGAGATCAGTCCGTTTTGGAATGAAAACCTTGTTATATGAGCAGGAAGCTTGTTTTCTGTGTAGGGAAAATGGAGGAGTGACGATGTCATACAAAAAGGGAGGAGTCATATGTTGTAATTCCACTTCAATTCCATCACTAGCACCTCATGTAATAATCTCCCTAGTGGCAATATCACAAAACCAGTTGAGAGTGAGGCTAGTACTTCCAGAATCAACCTTGCTCTCACTCTGATGAGTGACTGCTTTTATCCTGTTTTATGGCAACATCCAAAAAAATAACTGTGAAGGCATTGTTCAAATTTCACTGGTTATATACATCTTTCCATATTTCATTCTCTTGTGCAAAAAAGAATAATTTTCATAGTTTTCTCCCCCATGCACAAGAACACAAGGCTCTTTGCTTATTGTTTGATCACTGTTTCGAACACCATTTGGGTATTTCTTTGTGCAGAAATGCATGAAGCTTTTCTGTGTGGGGAAATATGTACTGATCTGTTGTTATACTACAGTGGACCCTTGTTATACACTAGGATTTGGTTCCAAGATCCCAAGTGTATAACAAAATCCGTGGATGCTCAAGTCCCATTAAATATAATGACATAGCAAAATGCTGTCCCTTATAAAAATGGAAAATCAAGGTTTGATATTTGAAATTTATATTTTTTTGAACATTTTCAAACTGTGTATGCTTGAATCCATGTATAAAAATATCTGTGTATAAGAAGGGCTGACTGTATCATTATTGTGCAATTGCACATTAACGAGAGTCACCAGTCAATAACCACCAATATCAATATATTAATGTGATTGTGCAGGTGCCAATTACTTTAGTGCTACTGTAGTGTTATTGTAAGGTTGACGTGGTGCAAGTGGGTGTGTCATAAACCCTTCTTCTAGTTTAGTAAAGAAGAATGCTGGTTTCACTGAATTTGGTGAGGTGTTAAACAGTTCTCTCAAAACAGTCTTCCAGTTCACAAGAACCATCAGTGCTGTATAAAATAGTACACTGCTATCTACAGAACCATCAGTTCCAAAATTAAAACAACAGCATGGAGCTCAAGAATCCTTAATCAACAGAAATGAATTGCCCAAGGAATCTCATGATTACAGGTCTAATCTTGTCATTGTGAGCTTTTGAAATAAAAATAAATAAATAAAAATGAATGCGCAAAGCAGGAGAAAAAGAGGGTGGAGGCTCGGATCATGTGTGTTGGGCAATAAATACAGACTAGAAACATTCATCGCAAAGCAAGGACTAATGTGCTATTGAAATATAATGCAGAAATAAGAGTTTTAATAGCATGATTTCTACTGTTGTAATCGCGTTAAAGAAACTGCAGAATTACAGTATAAAAGCACCTTGGTGTGGTAATCTTCTTGGACAAATATGACCGGGTAGATGAGGTCATGACATCATTTCTTTCGCTATGTGATCCCTAACTTGCTTTTTAGTGTGTTCCATTTGCACGTGTCTTCCCTCTCACTTTAAGTTTTCTGCTGTACTATTTTGTTCTTTTTATTGTGCCTAGATATGTTGATTGCTGTTAAATAATCTGCTGTTGGCAGACTTTTTGCCGTAAATGGGTATAGGGGTAATATAAATATATCACAGTAGTTGACTAAGAAGACAGTTAATTACTGTGGCTTTTAAAACATTGAACCAACAGCATATCAGGACAAGAATGACAGTACACAGACAACATAAAAAGCAAATAAGGGGGTATTTTGGGAAATATGCTGTACCGTACAAATGCTGTACCTTTACTTTAAAAAGTCTGCTTCCATTTTTGAGAAAGACTGCTTGAGTTTGACTCTTTCTTATGCAAAAGCCAGTGCTCTGCATTCAGTTTTTAGAGTCTGGATCCCCTTAAACTGTTGTGAGCTGTACCATTTCTTTTCCTACGGTGCTCATTGGCAGGAGTGCTGAGCCTTGACTGGGCAAGGCCAGATTCTAAACTGGTAAATTTCTTCCCATGCAAAACCAGGGTGTACAAAAGTCTTACAAATTACAGGAGATAAAATACAAGAACAGGAGTCACAGAGACCTAAGGATGCACAAATGCAAAATTGATTGTGTGTTTCTTTGTGTGTGTGTATGTGTGTGTGTGTGTGTGTGTGTGTGAGAGAGAGAGAGAGAGAGAGAGGGAATGTAATCAGACATCCAGGAGCAAATCGCAAGGACAGAGAAGAAAAGGGAGGAGGGACTTTTGTTCAGGCAGTGACCCAGGAGAAAAGTGTTATTTCAGTGTTTCATTGACAGACACTGGTGGCCTTCACCTTGATGTCCATTTAATGTCATCCTATTCAGCAAGTGTTCCTATGATCTGGTAATTATCTTTCACTTACAAAAGAGCATCTCTATGTTACAAACACTCCCCACATCAGCTGTGCTATAGATCAATATCTCCTTGAGGCCGTGTGCTATTGTTTGGGGAATGATATTGATTTCTCCAAGGAACGGCATGTAGGGGGGGAAGAGGGAGGGGGAAGGCAAGATTGCAGATGTGTTTGTGCCAGATTCTAGCTGAAGTATGTGCTTACAGTCAGGAAACAAACTGTGTTCCATGGCATCTTGACTGACAGTGTCACCTACTCCATTTATTTTTATTTTATTTTACCTTCACTGTCCATCCTTGAAGAGCAAGAGAGAGGAGAACTAAAATTCCTTTCCTCTTATAGGACCATGCATTTACAAAGAGGCTGAGAAAGAGGTTCTGTTTGCTTGTGCTTCTGTTACCAAGGACATCAGCGTGACACCCCACTCATCTGATCATGCAAACCCTTTTGCTAAATGATGACCTACAACATGACTACAGCAATAGGACAACAAAGGGGGGGGGGTGAGGAGAGTTATGAGAAAGGACAAAGGATAGCCATGTCAAAGCAGAGACACAAGTGAAAGTGAAGAAGGGACTTCCAGAGTGCCCTCCTTCACTTACTCTCGTTTCACAATGGGTTGCAGACATAGTACAGTCAGCCCTCTGTATCCATGGATTCTTTATCCATGGATTCAGCTATCCATGGAATTAAAATGTTTTTGGAAAATATTCTAAAAATGTATGAAGTCCAAAAAGCAAATATTGATTTTGTATTTTTATATATAGGATATCATTTTACCATGCCATTGTATATAATGGGACTTGAACATCCACAGATTTTGGTATCATGGGGGGACCCTGGAACCAAACCCCAGAGTATAGCAAGGGCTCACTGTACACTCAGTAATGATAATGGCTGAATGTGATGGAGAATGTGATGGAGAAAGAAGCCCTTCTCCTTGATCAGGTCCATCAGCCAGTGGTACAATGCCATTTTCCCCAGTCCATGCAAATGAGCAGCCAAAGGCCCAAAGACTTCATGATGGGGTGACCTCCTGTCACTAGTCACAGCTTGTCATGGCCAGCCAAGAGCAGGTCTCAGAGGATGATGAGGAGGATGGGGCTCCTCCAGAGCAAGAGGTAATTGAGGCTACACCAGGTGCTAATCCTGCTCCAGTGCAAGAGGTAATTGAGGCTACACCAGGTGTTAATCCTGCTCTGCCAGAATCCAGCCCTGATCTCCCAGCCCCAGAGGAGGAGGCTCAGCCAGGTCCTAGTGCTGGTGGGATTCCTCTGGTGGTACAGCAGCCTAGTGGTGACTCTGGGGAGGAACCAGGCTTGAAGGTTCCCTCCTATAGACAACGCAGGGCTAAAAGTGCTGGCAGGCGCAGATCCCAGAGAATTGCTGAGAAGCAATTAGCAAATCAGCCTCAGGTGGCACGGGGAAGAGTTTCTCTTACTTAATGAGCAGAGAGACACCAACTCAGTGCCAGAGTTTATTGCATGATCCTTTGGTGTGACTGCTGCCTGCACTAGCTCCCTGTATCTTGACTCCTTGTTGCCTTGATTCTTGACTTTGGAAAGGACTGGACTATTGCTACCTTCTGGCTGACCTGACCCTGGACTGGACTGACTATTGTGACTTCTGTTATCCTGACTTTGGCTTGGCTTGGCTTTCGGTTTGCTTGTTCACTCTCTCCCTGCAAGGTTTGTGGACTACTTCTAGCTTCATAGTTAATTGTCTTCCTTATCGGTGTGTGTCTGTGTGTGCTGGCCGCAGTCCAGGACACAGCTTCTGCCAGCCTAGCAGTTCAAAAGTATGCAAATGCAAGTAGATAAATAGGTGCCACTTTGGTGGGAAGGTAAGAGCATTCAGTGCAGTCATACTGGTCACATGACCACTTGAGTGATCCTCAGACAATGCTGGCTCTTTGGCTTAGTAATGGAGATGAGCACTACCTTTACCTTTTTACAGATGATTACATTATTGGGTTCAAAGTGGCCACCTGAAGCTCTCCAAAGGCTACGGGGTGAAAATGTATTTTCATATGAGGCACACTATTGACTCACAGGCGAAGTCTATTGAAGTTGAAATCAATGGCAGGTGGAGCTAAGGTCATTGCACAGTTCATGCTCTCTCATATCACTTCATTATTCACATAAAGTATTTACTTACTTAGACATAGTTCTATTCCACTTTATATATAAAGATTAGACCAACAGCTAAATGATACAAGGTTGAAGAGCATAAGCAATTCACAGGATATAGTTTTTTGTGGGTTTTTCAGGCTATGTGACCATGTTCTAGAAGAGTTTCTTCTTTGCCAGCTCTGTGGCTGGCATCTTCAGAGCTCTGAAATGCCAGCCACAGATGCGAGATAATGTCAGGAAGAAACTCTTCTAGAACATGGTCACATAGCCTGAAAAACCCACAAAAAACTATGGATGCTGGCCATGAAAGCCTTCGACTTCTCACAGGGTATAGTTTCATTACAACTTGAGGCCTTAGAGATTATTCTGTGTTCTGTTCAGTCCTGTTTCCTTTAATCCATTTCCTCTGAAGATCCGCTGTAGGAAGGCTACTCCCGTATTTTCCAATATAATGACTAGGGGCCCTTTCACATTATAGAGTTATCAAAGTATGATTCCACTTTATGTGCCATGTTTCCACTGCACTATATTTGTGTGTAGTGTGAAAGGACTCTAGAAGGAAGGCTATAGAGAGCTCATTGTAAAGCTGCTCCAGTTAAGACCAATATCGCTGCAAAGAAGCTGGTGGAAATGAATAAAACAAAAAGACCTGCATTTCTGTCATGTTCTGTTATGTGCAATCCATTTTGTAGCTCAGAAGAAGACTTAAAACCAAAGTCTCTTTACATCATGTAGCTTGGATAGTTTAAAATAATTTTGCCATTAATCTGCCTATTTCATGCTTTCTCTGTGCCATAAAAACATACACTTAATCTATCACTGAAGGAAAGGGGGAAATACTTTGGCAGATTGTTCTGGGAAGAAGAGGGGCACAAGCGTGTGATCCAATGGACACCTCTCATCACATTAATGAGCAAATAAGTGTTCTTGCTTTGTTGTTTTCTCCTGATGAGGGGAATTTCCCTCCTGAGCCTATTAACACAGAAGGAGACATGGTGAGAGCTCAAGCTTGTTTCTTCAGTGTTTGGTTTTAGGCACTGCTGGAAACTCAGGATAATAGAATAAATAGGCCATTAGCTTGTTCTGGTATTGACTTCCAAGTCTCTGAAATGGGATTCTGCATATGCATTACTGTGTCTCTCCTCTTTATGAGACAGTACTGCTGTCATAAATGGCTTCTTTTGCCAACTGCAAAACCCCCTCCATCTCTCCCAGCTGCTTGCTTCCCACAAGAAACCCCATTTACTTCTTAATGCACCCAAGTCCTACCTTTTATTTTATTCCTAGGATCCTCTGGCCATTCTCCCTTGATTCTAGGAAGGAAATGGAACTCAAGGGTTTCCCCCATTTAGAATGGCAAGGCTTTTAAAGGTGGAATTCAAACATGTTCTTGTAAGGTTGTTCTCTTGGGGGCACTGCAGCTTTTCCAGTAATTTTCATCAACTAGAAGTGAGTGAGATCAATCTGCAACCATTACTTAATAGATGCTCTTTGGCAAAAGCATTAAGGAATCTAGCAGCTCCTTTAAGACTAAGTCACCTTTAAGATTAATTGACCTCATTACTCTTAAATATGCCTCTTGATTCCCCCCCCCCTTCTTTTTAATGCTGTGACAGTTTAACATGGCTATTTTGTTGTAAAAGGTATTAAGGTTGCTGTTTGGCCAGTTTAAGCCAGCCTGACCACTGTGGGGTGTCGGGAGAGGGGTTGTTGTTTTTTTATAATACTCAATAATACTTTTTATTAAAGAGATTTAACTACTTTAAAATGTACAAACAAAACCATCCATGCCAAGATATAGAACAAAAAAGAACAGAAAGAACAAAGAAAAAAAGAGAAAGAAAAGAAAAAGACTGTCCAAAGAATCAAAGGAACAAATATTTACAATGACCTCTGGCTTTCTTCACGATGGTTATAATTCATACTACCATAGTCTCACTTCTCCAATTACAAAAGAAATTTCCATATAAATTTCTACCACTTAACCAAACCTATTAATTATCAACTTCCACAGTTAATATATTTCCCTTTTTCAGCAAAAAGTCAACAAGAGGCTCCCAATCTTTCAAAAAACGTCACCATTCCCCCCCCCCCCCAATAAGAACTGATAGCTTACCCATCTTTGCTAGATTAGAGATGTTTAACATCCAGTGCTCTCTTTTTTGGAATTTCAGTATTTTTTCCCTTCCTGCGTGTTTAACAACCTTGCTGTCATAGTCATCAGTTTTCTGGTTTTGCCATTAAGCAGCCCGTACACTTGGCAATGAGCAAACATGGGGCTCCAGGCAGCAAAATAATTAATATATGCATAAAGTTTCAGTCTTTTTTTATTTATTTAAGTGAAATGCTTCAGGGCTGGTTACAAACAAAGTGAGCTAGGGCAGAATCCAGTGCCTTCTGTTTACACACATACATAAGGCATACCCTCCAGCTGTTCTAATTTGACTGGGACAGTCCAGATTAATCCTTTGTTGTTCCATTTATTTCAGCTGTTTTACAAATGTTCCAGTTTCTCTCTTCTCTTCCCACTTTCCTCCTTTGTTTACTTCAGGTGCAGCAAACTGAGTTCAAAGTGCAAAAGTAGTTAACTAGGCAGGGGGAGATATGAAGACGGTATAATCTGACCACACTCTGATGCTGTTTGGCAACACAAGTCCCAGTTTCCACCTGTGAAATTTTGCAGAGAATGATAAGACCCATAATGACAGCCTCCTCCCCATGCATTCCTATTAGTTTTCCAACATATGACATCATCCTCTACCCCACAGATGTCTCAAAGGCGGGATACAAACCGCCGCTTTGTGGCGGTCTGCTGCCGCCGCCGGTTAGTCTGCAGGGGAGCCGGAGCCTCCACACGGCGTGGCTCCCGTGCAGACAGAAAAAGAAGCTCCAAAATGGAGCTTCTTTTTCAGTCGCGTTTGCGACGTAGCGAGGCGCCAGGGGAGCACTCGCTACGTCACAAGGGACGCGATGCGTAGGGACGCTCAGCGTCCGATACGCAAAGATGGCGCCGGCCATGTAGAAGGTCCGGCGCCATCTTGTACGGACGGAGTCCGTATTAGGCACAGGGGCGTCTATAAGAGACGCCCCTTTTTTAAAATAGGACGTCCTCCAGACGTCCCAAATGCCGGTGCAGAAAGCACCATTGGTAACCTTTGATTCTACTGGATTCTTTTGGCAAGTGTAAGAGGGGGTCTAAGTGAGTAGGATAATTATACCAACTATCACCCAGTCAATATCAGGAAAGAGTCTAGAACAGATCATTAAACAGACAGTCTGTGAGCACTAAGAAAGAAGTGCTGAGATTACTAAAAGTCAGCAAGGTTTTATCAAAAACAAGTAATGCTAGACTAATCTTAACTCCTTTTCTGATAAGAGTTGCAAGCTTGGTTGATCAGGGGAATGCTGTGGATATAGTATATTTTGATTTCAGTAAAGGTTTTGACAAGATGATTTTGGTATCTTTCTATTTTTTCTAATCTTAAATGTATTCCATGTGGTTTCAGAACTGGTTTGTATTTTTTTTAAAGTAAATCCACAAAAATTAGTTCTAATACATAGAATTTTGTCTGCACCTTTACCCTATCCATGTGTTTTGCAAATACGTCCCCATATAGAACCAGCAATATAGAACCAGCAATATAGAATAAGCATGGTGCAGCAGTTTGACCTAGGACTCTGGAAGACTTCTGCTCAGCCATGGAAACCCACAGAGCAAGTCTCACCTCCTCTGAATAAATCTTGCCAAGAAAACCCAGTACTGTAATAGAGTTGCCATACCTTGGAGTTGACTGGAAAACCCATAAGAACAGAATATATAAGAATATATGCAGCAATATAGCATATAACAAACACATGCTTTTTCACAAGAGAACCATATTGCAACCTTTGGAAAGCAGTAAATATCAAAGAGTGACTCTCTCAGTTCACCTATTCATTTGGGAAGCCTGAATTTTCCTTCAATTACAACATTGCAGAACTACTAGGACTATGCAATAGCATCTGGTCTCAGTTTATAATTGCTGTTGACAGTCTTGTTCTCCATCTCTGACCTTTCTCTTTTTTCCATGTTCTCTAACATAATCCTGGCCCAATTCCTCCCACAGCCTCTTGATGGCTAAATATTGAACACATCACAAGTAATGAGGACAACTGAAGAACTGCATGAAAATGCAGAATTTCTAACAGACCAAAAAAAGAAAGTGGTTTAAAAAAAACTTTCCATTTTTAAAAATATAAATTCACTGAATCAGAGTTGAAAGAAATGTCTGGTCTAATCCCTATCATAAACTAGCAGCCTACTCCATGAAAAATTGTCATCCCTATTTGTTTCTGAAGTTTTCAAAGGCATTCTACATCTTCTCTAAAGGCATAAATGTATGCTTTTCAGTGGTCAAGGACAAACTATTTCAGTCTGTGGAAATTCTCACTGGAGTATCCTGCCTTCCCTGCCTTCCCTGTCTCTGGCCCAGTGAGCTATGAGGCATCAGAGTCTGAACACAGAGTTGTGTTATATAGATGCTCCACCATTTATCAGCCACCTTCCTCTTCCACCGATTCAGGGCTGTGTAGGTGTACAAATAACCCCCAACAGCTGTCTGAATGCACAGAAATAAATTACAGATGCTTTGAGCTTTGTCTATATCTTGTTTTGCTTCTATTTACAGACACATCTTGGCATCATTTCTCTAATCGCTTTTGGATTTCATAGCCCATTAGTTAAGAGGAAATTTTGAATCCCTCAAATTAGCATCCTTTGAAAATATATATTCCATCACTATTTCAATCCAAAGAGAAGAAAAATGGTTCGTTACTGCTAATTTGATTGTGTTATAGTGTTCATGTCCTTTTTGACAGTAACTACTAGCTAGAAATTCACAGGTTTTTCTTAGGCAAGAAGGTGGCTTTGCCAGTTCTTTCCTCTGAAATACAGCCTGCAGCACCTGTTTATTTGTTGGCAGTCTCCCATCCAATGCTAATCAGAGCTGACCCTGCTTAGCTTCCAAGATGAGATGGGATCTGGTGCCTTTATGGTATTTAGGCCATAGCTAAAATGAGACAGATGTAAAAAACCCAAACACCTAACTGGACATGTTTTGAAATGGCATGATATGGAGTTGCTTTGATACATAATGGAGGGCATAGTTCAGACATTTTCTCTCCCTTGCAGAAGATATGCCCCAATATCTATTTTGGGGTGAATTTTTCTCCGGTAACATCTTAGTAACATCATCCTGATTGTGAATTCACTGGGGCTAGGAAAATGAAATTGTTCTTACAGTGCTAATGCTTTCAGAGCCAACTGCATAGGAGAGGAAAATGCACTGCAGAAAAAATGCTTCACTTTACTAGTTCTTTCTAAGTCTCAAATGCATTTTTACCATTACCATAATTTCCCTTTTCCCCAATTCACTCTAATATCCACAGGGAAAATGCTTTTCAAAGACTTCCTACATGCTTTTCATAGCTAAGTGATTTTCTGTGTAATATTAATTTGTTCTGTAAATAACAACTCTTCAGAAAAGCTGGAATATGCCATCAAAGTCCACAAGGTTAAGGTACCTCTACAGAGAAGGCAAGACCACTGTTTGGGAACAAGCAGTCATGTTTCCTGGTTGTGTTGGTGTGTATGTGCCTTCAAGTTGCCTCTCAATTTATAGTGACCCTGTGCATTTCATACGGTTTTCTTAGGCAAGAAATATTCAGAGGTGTCTTGCCAGTTCCTCCTTCTAAAATATAGCCTCCAGCACCTGGCAGTCTCCCATCCAAGTCCTAACCAGGGCCGATGCAGATTAGCATGACCATGCTGACTAGGAAATTCTGGGAGGTATAGTCCAAAATAATAACTTCTCCATACTCTGACTCTTGGTTGCCATTAGACCTTTTCCACACTATAACAAATGTCTCTTACTGCTTAGAGTTGCACTTCTCTCAAAATCACTTTGCTATATGTTGCTTATTTGTTGCCATTCAGCACTTCTTTATTGTAAATTGTGTTAGAGAGTGGATAAAATGCAACCTCTGTCCCAAGGCCTCACCTCCTTCCTTGGGCCCATCTACCAGTGGCCCTGATTCTCTAAATTTCTTCTTTATCCAGTCACCCCCCCCCAACCCTCACATTTCTAGGCTTCTTTTTCTTCCCACACTGTAATTTGTAATTTTATTTGGCTGAGCATTGTTACAGTTCTCCCTATAATCAAGAATCCAATGTTTGAGAACTTTTAAAAATCATTCAGTTAAATGAGGACATTTTTTCTGGCTGACCAACCAATCTAGTTAATCTATTAAAAGGAGGTGTGGGCATTACAGATGCTTTTGAACTCAATATCCATTATCCCTCACAACTATTTATGCTAGCCAAGACTGATGGTATTTGTAGGCTGAAAATATCTGGAGAGACACAGTTTCCCATTCCTTAATTAAGAGGTACAGTTCTAAGGTTTGCCATGGAGCTGAGAAAATAGCTATACACCCACTGCAACGCATTTTCCTTTAGTGACATTTTTCCCATGTTTAAAATGAAACATGGGTTTTTCTAACACAGATAAGGCAATAGATGCTTAGTAAACTCTTCTAGAGCATGGCCACATAGCCCAAAACCCCCACAAAATACTATGGATGCTTTCATACAAAGTCTGTTGGGTAAGTCCGCCAGAAGAGGTCCATTTTGAGTGCTCTCTTAAAGGCTTCTAAGGAGGTAATACCATGGATCTCCTCTGGTAGGCTGTTCGATAGTGTTGAGATTGCTGCTGAAAATGCCCTGCGGAAAGTTGTGATTAACCTGATGTTACAATGTTCTAGCAAATACTTCCCTGATGTTCTGAGAGTGTGGGGCGGATTGTGTAGAGAGAGGTGTTCCCGTAAGTAACTCAGGCCCAAGCCATGTAGAGCTTTAAAGGTAATAACCAACGCCTTGTATTGCTCCCGAAGATAATTGGCAGCCAGTGAAGAGATTTTAGCACTGGTGTAAGATGGTCAAACCTAGATGTACCGGTGACCAATCTGGCTGCAGCATTTTGAACCAGTTGAAGTTTCTGGACTTGGTACAAGGGTAGCTCCAAGTAGAGCACATTACAGAAGTCCAAACGAGAGACTACCAGTGCAAGCACTACTGCTTCTAGGTCCTTTCGGTCGAGGTAAGGATGCAGTTGGTGTATCAGCCGAAGCTGATACGAGGCACTCCTACCAGTTGCATCTATATGAGATGACAACTGTAAAAATGGATCAAGGAGCACTCCCAAACTGCAAACTTCATCCTTTGTGGGAATTGTGACCCCGTCCAGGACAAGCTGACAAATCTCCTTTCCCGGACTTGGGGCACCTATCGCGAGTACCTCTGTTTTCTCTGGATTCAGCCTGAGTTTGTTTTCCCTCATCCAGCCCATTACCTACCCAAGGCAGGCCTCTAAAGGAGAGATGCTATCCTTATTCACTGCAATAGTAGGTGACATGGAGAGATTTGGGTGTCATCAGCATACTGATAACACTGCGCCCCATGCCTCCGGATGATCTCTCCCAGCGGCTTCATGTAAATGTTGAATAGCATTGGGGACACCTTAAGGGACACCTGATATGACCCGATATTTGTGGGGGCAGGTATGATTACTTTGTTGTATATTGTGCCCTAATGTAACTAGAAATACACCCCATACTCATAAAAACAGGCATTGGGCTCTTGTTCTATGTTGCTCTTGACTGTATATAGGATGTACAGGTTGGGAAGCAGATGAAACTATCATATTATAGATAATCTGAAAGACATTTCTATATCTTCCAGGTGTTATATAAAAAACTCAACTGTCTACAGCCTCTTGATCCCACACCATATCCAATGCAATTTCCCCCATACCTATCCCTTCTGATCCTAGACAGGGCAAAGACCCAGGTCCTATAGAGCTGACATTGGATTTAATATTTCTCTTTATAATGTGAGTCTACTGGATTTCTATGCCAGGTCATGAAATCTATATCATGGGAACTGTCATGGAGGGTTAATCCTCCAAGAGTACAAGAAAGTCATCTGATACACAGTTCTCCCTCCCTTTCTCTCAGCCTGTCAAAACCAGGCAGCTTCAAGGACAGTTCTGTAGGCACAACACATGCAACTCCCCCCCCCCCCACAAGGTCTATCCAGAAAAGGGAGAGAGAAGGGAGTTTTTTTGGCCTTGGTTATTAGATTCATCTATATCCAAGTGCACAGAACAGGGGAAAGTATCTCATTTAATTTATTAATACGGTAAGTATAAATTTATACTTCCACCCTACTGTTTGGTTAGCAATTTCGAAGGAGCAATTTAAAATTGGCATACAATAAAAACAAGCAAAACTTACCATGTAAATCTCTGTATCTATCCCAACAATCTATATATTTCTCATCTATCCTAGCACACAAACGGATAATGGTGCTTCGAGAGCTGAAATTACATTTATGCTATGTCATACATAAATGTCTTGCTTCTGTGTTTTGTTTGTATCTGGAAGATACATATCCATCTATATATTGGGGTGAAGAAAAAAGGCTATTTTCAGCCTGTGTCAGTTTCATTGAATTCCATCATAACTCATTTCTATCTTGTTTCAATGCCAATCTGCAAAATTTATTTTTAAAGCTGTACGATATGTGCAGAGTTTTTAAATATATTTCCCTACAAATACATACTTTTATATATTGTATGTTAACACTTGGCACCATTCTCATTTACTTTCTGCTCTGACAAGTGCAAATCAGACCAATACACTTAAAAATGAGAGCTGAACAAAATTCCCAAGTGTCCCTTGTTATATATAACATAAGACACATTTTCTGGAAATATATGGCTACAGAGAATCAAGTGTATTTGACCCCATTCATATGACCTTTACTGAGGCATATTTTAATATAGGTTAATAAATCTGAATCAGAAAGCTAAATGATTTAGTGTTACATATGAACCCTAAAATGTTGTTAGCTATGGTTTATTGAAAAAACCAATAGCTTCATAAAGTAGGGCTTGAAGGGATGTCATACTGAGGAGGGAGCAAGCTTGTTTTCTGCTGCTCCAGAGAACAGGACCTGGAACAATGGATGCAAGCTACAGGAAAAGAGATTCCACCTCAACATTAGGAGAAACTTCCTGACAGTAAGGGCTGTTCAACAGTGGAACAAACTTCCTCAGAGTGTGGTGGAATCTCCTTCTTTGGAGGTCTTTAAGCAAAGGCTGGATGGCCATCTGTTGGGGATGCTTTGATTTAGATTTCCTGCATGGCAGGGGGTTGGACTGGATGGCCCTTGTGGTCTCTTCCAACTCTACAGTTCTATGATTCTATGAACTTGTCATGTTCCATCATATCATAGTTAAGATAAACTACAGTTTATCAGCTTCAGACATTAAAACAAACAAGATAAAACAAAAATGAGGCATAGGAAACTGCCTTATACTGTGTGAGACATGTCCATCCAGCCCAGTACTTTCAGCTCTCCAGGATTTTAAGCAGCATTCTTTCCTAGTCCTACCTTGAAATCCCATGTATTATCTGCTGGTCTCCTAGACAAGTATTAGGCCTGTCCATACTTAGCTTCTGAAATCAAATGAGATTGGATGGGTACAAGATGATGGCAAAAGCTTCAGAGTGCTTTATTGTTGCTTGTCCGTAGCACTAAAACCATGGTTCAGCATTACATGTAATTATTATTTATATTATTAACCTTTATTTATGAAGCGCGGTAAATTTACACAGCGCGTCATGCAATCCTTTTAGTTAGACGGTTCCCTGCCCTCAGGCTTACAATCTAAAAAGACATGACACAGAAGGAGAAGGGGGTGGTGACGGGAAGGGTAAGAGGTCCAGCAGTCCTCTCAACCTCCGAGCCTGGACCAAGGCAGATAGACGGGAGGAGGGCTTGGCTTCAAAATGGAAGGTTAATCAGGGAAAATACATATTCACAAGTAGGATAATGCATATACAGTACCTAGCAATACAGGAAATGGATCGATAAACAGCCAACAACAGAACATCAGATAGTAAGTGACAATTAAGGGATGCCTGGGAAGGCTTCTCTGAATAGGATGGTTTTCAACCATCCTATTTATTCATTTCTCTGAATAGGATGGTTTTCAATAGGATGGTTTACAATTAAAGTTTAATTGTAAACTTTATTTTTTAAGATGACACTAGAATAACAATAGCACTAGCAAGTACATTTCTATACAACTTACCAGTGCACTTAAGCACCTGGGTACTCATTTCAGCAACCTACGGAAGGATGCAAGGCTGAGTCGACCCTGGGGCCCTGCCTGGGATTGTGGCTGCGAATGGTTGCAGTATAGGCATTTAACCACATTTTAAACTCTGCCCCTTATAGGCTTGAAGGACTGGATTTTTTTCCACCATGAAAAAGTATACAGTATGGTGGATGGTGCTCTGTTGTGGTGGCATCAATCATGGCATCTTATTATCACACAGTACCTTTCCACACAAAAACATTTTATTTCTCTTATATCTTTTATAACCCTTTTGTCTTGAAAGAATGAATGTAGAAAATCTAAATAGAAAGAGCATAATTCTTTTACTTAAATTCAGGAGTGAAATGGTTAAATCCAATTTTGAGGCAATAAACAATCTGAGGAAAATAGTAAACTGGTGCAATTCTTCAAAAGGACTGTTTTCCTTTTTGTTATCCTAACAGTCAGTTTGCAGAGAATACTATTGGCAGAGCTTTTTGCTCAGGGAGCCAGTTTTGTGTAGGAATAAGACAATTTGCAAGAGCAATAAACTGACAGTTTGGGGGGGGGGGGCATCATCAGCAAATCCCCTTACATATGGACAGCCTGAAAGACATACTGGCATTAGTTCCCAGTTAAAGGGGAGAGGAACCAGAATAAACTGGTACTTAAAAGACATACACAACATACCTAGATAATACTATATTTTTCATACAAAGGGAGAAATATGCAGGGTTTTTGAACCTGTGTATGGTTCATGTGGACTGTTCTGAGAGGAAATTCTAAAATTGAATCCACTCCACTCCTCTCCCAACATGCTTATGTAATTTGATGCTCCACAAATTCCTCCTTCATAGTACATGAGAAATAAGAGGTTGAAGACACATGACAGAGTCCTCTGCTGTTGCATTCACTTAATAAAGTGAAATGAGATGTCTACAGACACACAGGTGGCATGCACCTGTTGGGTTGATCAGCATGAAATACAATTCACAACTCACTGGAGGCTGCCTGGGAGACTCTGGGACTTGTAGTCCCACATATTTGGAAGGCACAACATTGAGAAAAGGTGAGGTAACCAGAGCTGTAAACACAAAAAGGCAGGCAGGCAGGAAGAGGGAGAAGGAAAAAATAGCAAAGTGAGCTGTGCACAGTATTCCAAACGAGAGGGGACCACATTTTTATAAGGGTGCTTAGATTCTGGAAGCTATTCCTTTCCATCCCAAACGATCCTTAGGATAGAGCTTGCATTTTTCACTGCCACCTCATGTTGCCATTGACCAGAACCCCATGATTCCTTTCCTGTTTAGTCACTACCCACAGGATTTTGCAGCAACCATGTGGTAAAGAAGCCAAATAAAAGTGGATGAGAAAGGAGAATTATACTTGGTCTTCTCCACCTTTTCTCCACACTGGCACTTTTAGGCTTGCTTTCCCAATATCTGTTCTCCACCTTTTCCCCATACTGGCACTTTAAGGCTTGCTTTCCTGATATCTGTCCTCTTTCAGAATCCCACTCCTACTGAGGGTGTCCTTACCTTTTCCAACTCCAAGTCAACAGGTTGCTGGTACAGAATTCTGTTTGTTTAATCTTTGTATTAAAAGGACTCTTTATTTACATTTTCATTTCATTTCATTAGGTTCATTTCATACAACCTGCTTGTACTGTGATACAGTACCATTGTCCCTTTTATTTTATTCACACTACTGTCAGATTTCCCCTGGGACCCACCACCTGTCATTCCATGAACCTGTAATCCAGTGCAAAGCTGTATTGTGTACTCCACGTCCTGGTAACTACTGTCTGACATGGTTCCCTGCCTACTCTTCTCTATATCATCACAAATAGATTCCCACACTTTTAAGATATCATATCTCACTCATTTTCCTCCAAAGGCAATTAATTTTCATGTAATGCATTTCTTATTGCTATGGCAGGGTAGGAATCAAGTAACCCTCCACAAATTGTTGGATTGCAACTCACAGCATTCCTCATGCTGTTTGGGAATTGCAATGAAACACCAGCAGCACCAAGAGTGCAATATGGTCCCCACCACTGCTCTGTGAACTATAAAGTAGCACAGTGACCAAAAATAATAATAATGGTATTTTAATCCTAAGTAAACAAGAAGCTTTGTAATCAAAGCAGCAGGGCAGGCAAACTGCAAGCTTGTCAGAAGCTTCTGAAATAGCCAGGGGAGTTTTGCAACCCTATGATGAACCTGTTATGGGTCTTTTGTGGCAAGATTTGCTCAGAGGAGGTTTGCTTCCCCCTGAGGCTGAGAGCATGTGATTTGCCCAAGGTCATTCAGTGTGGTTTATGGCTGAGCAGGGAACTGAATCCTGGTCTCCAGAGTTGCAGTCCAGCACTCAAACCACTATTCCACGCTGGTTCTCTATAAGCTCCTCGACCATGCTCTTATTCTGGTTTTCTTGCAGCTCAAGCTCCTTCAATGAAGCCTTGTCATATGTTACTGTGACCATAACATGCATGTGTGCATGTTTGCACACTTCTCAGAACTCTGCAGCCCCACAGCCAACCAATCCTCCTTCAGCAAATATGAAAATGGAACACTTTAGAATAGTTTGTTATGTTTGCCCAAAAGGAGGCCATCTTGCAAGAGAGACCTGTTTATTAAATTATTATTATTATACTTTTACATGATTCATATTTTTTTTAAAAAAAAAATTACAAAGCTGTCGCTGTACAAAATGAGATTTTTTTTTGGGAACAGCCTTTGAAATTAGGATGTGATGTGGGATCAATTTTTTATGGCAGTTAAGTATAAAGGGAAAATAGGAGCAATTTTCTTTTTTGAGCATGCCCTATTTAATAGAATGAATGTCACGGTATAGCTTTATCCTAGAAAGATGCAAGATGAACCACAAAATGAGACTGTGGTCAAAGACTTCCACACTGTATGTTTCCCTCTTTCTCCTTATCTTGTCTGTAGTCACTTAACATATCCTGCTTTCTTGTGTCACCCCACACATACCTCTGCTTTTCTTTTTTCTGTAGGCCCTAAGATAGTTCAGCCAAATAAATAAAATGGAAGAGTCTGATCCTACTACAGCAGAGTAAAAGGCAAAGGCAGCATAGAAGATCTCTCTTTAAAAACTGCAGCAAAATTATGTTACTACATCTCCCTGCACCTCTCCCTGCTGCCATCTTTCCAGGTTAGGAAAGAACAGAAAGTCTTGCTGCCATTTATTCAAACTTGAAAGTAAATTTGCCAGCATCAAATCCTACTTCATTAAAATAATAAGCAATGTGCACAACAGCCACCAGGCCTCAAATGCAATTACAGACTCTCCAGGGTTTATGCTTGTATACATATGAGGCTTCTACTCTAAATGTTCAACACCCCTGCTGTGCAGAACTGGAAACTTCATTACTAAAAATATACTTGAGAGCTGGCTACCCTGGAAGCAATGCTATCATTTTACAACTGCTGAAATCAAAATTAGTAGAATACTTTTTTTGTAAAAAAAATTGTATGTCTGCCCATACTTGAAATTCTAATCTAGACATTTGTAGCATTCCATTCATTAATCCTAAAATATTGTTGTTGTTGTTTTAAAATGCATGGCTGCCCATACTTGAAATTCTAGACATTTGTAGCCTTTCATTCATTAAATCTTGCTTATCCCTTGGAGCACTTGCCAATTGCCATTTTTATTCTGGAATGGTTTGTCCAGTACCTGTCACTGATCCCCAAGCAAGAGACCAGGGGTGCACTGAGACTGGACCTCACACGCTGGTGCATGATGAGACACCTACAGACACAATGCGCAACCTTTCCTTATCTTTCTCTCTTTCTGTGTACACACAAACACGAGGAGGACAGATTGTGCTTTGTGTCTGTTCCACCATGGATAATGTGTATCAGTGTTATATCAAAGCATCCCACTAACAGCATACTGATAACCAGAGAAGTATGGCTTTGTGATTATTGTATCCCTCAGAGGCATCAGCTTGATAAGACATGGTTTTAAAATCAAGGAGTTAACGTTTCATCACTCCCACAACAACTATGTGCGTTCGAACTAAGCTAGAATGCAGGGGGACCTATTCTAAAATTAAATGTATGAGGAATGAATACACGTGTGACATCAAGGAAAGATATGGATGAAGGACAGAAGAGAAAGTAAGGATACACATGGTTCTGAACTAATAGGCCCAAATAAATGGAGCTGAACAGACTGGAAGAACCAATGAAAGAGAAAACAGACTGAGAAGACAAACCTAAGTTATCCATGATTCTCTGAGACGTTCTGTAAAAGAGGTGAGGTGGGAGACCACTAGAGAGAGAGCCAACTTGATACCGGCATCCCAATTATGGGAGAGACTTCCCAGAAAGATTTGTCTAGCACCATATTTATGGGCTTTTAGGCACCAGTTTAGATCTTTTTCAGTCAATCAAACTTTTAAAATAACATAATAATAACTGTGTTTTAGTATTTAATAGTTCCTGTTGTTTTATGTTATACTATTTGGTGAGGTGTCCAGAGAATGTCAGTTATAGGCAGCTACAGAAATACAGCTAGAAATAAATTATGTTAGCCTGCCTGAGAGACAGAATTTGCTGATGGGGAAACAAATTTCAGTGTAATATCAAGTTACATATAGTATGTTCCATTATATAAAACTGAAATGGAATAGAAGATGTAAATATAGGTCCTGGGGAGAAGGACGAAATAGATTTTACATGAAGCCTGATAAAGACTTAATTCAAAACAGAATTCAAAATAAATGAATTTAAATATAAAGCCAGGATAGCCCAAGTAAAGAAAATCACCATGGTGGAAAAGAAAGTGAAGCATTAGCAGGCTTGCTATGGGGTTGCAACTGCAAATAATATGTTCCTGCAACAGAATAATAAATGAAGTGTTAAAGTCCTAAGCACCTGAACAGCATTAATACTTTGGAAGCAAGATTTAAAAATTTAAAGACATAGCTGTGTTAGTCTGGATCATTTTGCAAAGGGATCTTGTAGCACTTTTGAGACTAACAGAGAGAAAGAAGATGGTAGCAACAAGCTTAAGTATATGAAAGCTTATGCCACCTCAGAATCAAAGGTGTTACAAGATTCCTTTGCATAGAGAATTTGGAAATGTGGATGCTATTGTCAGGCTGAGCTTATAAACACAGCACCATCTGAAGGGACACTAATTGAAAGAATACACCTGTATAACTGAAACAGATCATGCTGAAATGTTACAAAATTTAGGGTGCTTTGTCCCTGCTGATTACATAGAGTTTGATAGTGAGCATTGTGTCCCGAATTAAGACCCATCAATCCCCCACTAGGTAATGCTCAAGGGATGTTGAGATGATAATACTATGAGATATTATGGATCATACTCTGCATTATTTCTGATTCACACACAGGTGGTGGAGGGATGGCACATTGGCTGTGCCATTATGCTAAGTAAGAACCCTCTTCCATACTAGAGACTTACTATGTAATCCTATGTACACACAGGGCTCTTATGGTCGGGTGAGTAGGATGACAGCTTCATATTTACAATTGCTTTCAAAATACTTGAAATCTTCAAGTCTCACAGCACCAATCTGAAATTATCTACCACATAACATTAGTGCTCCTGACCCATTCCTGCTGCTCCTAATTCATTCCTCCATGCTGTTTTCTCTTCCATAGTATTCATTCAATCAATTGGTGGACAAATGGAAGAATTTCCAATAGCTACTTAAAGCAATCATGTAAAGAAGAGCATGAAGGAGGTTTGCGAAATGTAGATTTAGATTTGTAATAGATTTTGAGTCAGCAGGTGTGCCATGACTAGGGGTGTCTCCTTCCAGATCCATTCTCATTATTCTGCTTTTCACAAAATCCCTTAGGATCCTTTCTGAGATGTTATATAGCACTGTTAACAAAAATATTCTGCATGCTATGAATCTTCATTAAAAGTAGTATTTTCCAGAAGAGAGAAGAATGCAGAATTCATTACTCTGAATACAAGTAGCTGACAAATATCAACAGCCATTTTTGCCTAGAGCTCTAAGTCGTAGAAACAGATCCTACAAAAACTTACTAAGAGTCATTGTACTTTTTGCTATCTTTGTCGCAACAGCCTCAACACAGCCGCTCTTCCAAAAGCAAAGAGTAGGACACATTACAAGTGAACAATTTCATTGTTTCTGAGAAAACACGGGTGAATTTATACACCTTTTACTCTGTTGTGAGAGGTTTATAGCACTCTACCTCCCTCAGTGTGCACAGCATGCTTAATTTTATTTCACAGACCTGGAAATTTATGCATTGGTTGCCACAGAGCCAGTAGTTGTTAAAAAGTTCGTCTTTAGGCACTGACCACATCAGTGAATGGACATATGCACTGCAACACCCCATCTGAACCCTGTTACAGGCCTTCCTTGTCTGAGGGATCACAGAAAAAGAAGAGGACATAGGACTTTATCACACTGGGAAAAATCGGGGTTTAACCAGCGAATAACCCATGAAAACTGCGCAATCGCGATTACAGATTTTCACACACATTGCGCTTAAAGAACCATTATCCCGGGAATAATGAGGGAATAACCAGGCAATAAATAGCAACAAATCATTCACAGGATTTCCCAGTGAATGATTTGTTACTGTTTATTGCCAGTTTATTCTTGGGATAATGGCACTTTAATGTCGATGTTGTGTGAAAATTTTAATGGGGATTGCACAATTTTCATGGGTTAATCGGTGGTTAAACTCCCAATTTTCCCAATGTGATAAAGTCCACAGAATTGCACAGGGTCTGAAAATAAAAGCACATTCTCTTATGAAAAAGAAAGGTATACCTTTTAAATGAGGTACAGTGTATCCCATTATCAGAAGGAAAATATGATCAATCCTAAATATTCTGTCATAATCAAGATGCATAACATAAAATGAAAAATCAACATTAATCCATGATTCTATCACCTAATCCAGCAGTTTCACAGTCATTTTAATACACTGGACATGTTTGCATAAAATTCTAGCTTGTGTGCTTCTGTATGCTGCTTGAATGTTGCTCTGTGGGCTACTCATAAAAGCAGGAGCAGCTAAATTAACCAGAAACTTAGTAGGACAAAAAATGTATTATTAGATCCAAGTTGGGACTCCAGGGTTTTTATATTTGTAACAAGTCTTGGCTTGTCTAAAAGTCCAGGTTTGATTTTAAAAACTGGACTTACCTTGCAGTGGCCATGAGCCAGGCACACAACATTTTTGATGATTTGCAGGGAAGTACCTCTTAATTTGAAAGGGATGTGGTTCAGAGGGCTTTAATCTGATTACTAAAAAGTCACCTTTTACAGTACTCTGAACTTCTTCTAAAAATCTGGATTTCCCTTGGTGTGTCTGGTACATCAGCTACATCTACTTCAGAGTGGAGATGGGGATAGGAGGAGCTGCTGGGGGGCATCGCTAGTTGCAAAGCCTGCATGTTTTTCTACTTCAATGTATGTTCAATTATGAGATCAGTGATGAGGAACTAGATTAGGGCATTCCCCCCCCCCTTTCTCTCCCCCACCCAAGTGTTATGTTTGTTTTGACTCTTTGTACTCCTCCTCTACTTCAATCCTCCACCCACCTAATCACTGTTGTGTCCTCTTTGTTTTTATTTCCGTGAATGGACTACAGACATTCCCCCCCCCCCCCCAATAACTGGAGATCTCACACACTCTCTCCCCCAACTCTCTCCATCATTTGCTTCCTCACTCATGTTATCAATACACTGATGACACCCAGATATATTTCTCCATGCCTTCTAAACTAGCCTCAGCTAAAAATAGCGTGTCTCCTCTAAATGAATGCCTGGAGGAGGTAATGGGCTGGCTGAAGAAAAACAAATTGAAATTGAATCCAGACAAAACAGAGGTGGCTTGTCATCACGGGTCCTAATCTGGGAATGGAGGTGTGTTAACCAGTTCTGAATTGGGTTACACTTTCCCTGAAGGACTGTGTTCGCAGCTTGGGAGTGCTCCTGGATCTGTCTCTCCAAATGTCAGCCCAGGTAGATGTGATGGTCAGGAGTGCTTACTATCAGCTTCAGCTGATACACCACTTGCATCCCTTCCGGGATATGGAGGACCTAAAGATAGTGGTAAACGCGCTGGTAACCTCAAGGTTGGACTTCTGAATGAGCTTTACATTGAGCTACCTTTGTGCCAATGCGGAAACTTCAGTTGGTTCAAAATATGGCAGCCAGATTGGTTACAGGAACATCCAGGCGTGAATATATTACACCTATACCCATACTTCACTGGCTGCCAATTAATTTTTGGGCAAAGTACAAAGTGTTGGTTTTGACCTTTATTATTATGTTATTATTTATTATTTTAAAGCCCTACATGGTCTGGGTTCAGGTTATCTACAGGATTGCCTTTTCCTGTACAATCCGCCCTGAACACTGAGGTCCTCTGGGGGCTGTTGCTGCAGCCTGCAAAAACCCGACTGGCAGTCGTTATCCAGAGGACCTTCTCATTGGCCGCCCCAAGACTGTGGAATGACCAGCCATAATAATAATAATAATAATAATAATAATAATAATAATAATAATAATAATAATAATTATTATTATTATTATTATTATTATTATTATTATTATTAATATCCCATCTCTGTGTCAATGACAATTGAGGCAGTTTACAAGTTAAAAATTACATGTAATCCCATGTCCTGCTATCCCACCCTTCACTAAAACATCAATTAAACAATTAATAATTTAAAATCATACATTAAAATAACAAATCAAGCAAATAAGCTATAGCGAATTCAGAGGGGTGGTAAGTTCAGATTGGTGGCTGGGTTTTCTATTCAGGAAAGGCCTCCTGTAAGAGATCCTTCTTGATAGCCTTTTTGAAGCTGTCTACGGTAGTATTATGATGTAGCTCTTCCAGCAGGCTGACTGATAATCTGGGAGCAGTTGACAAAAAGGTGCTCTGGGTGGTTGCAGTCAGCCTAGTTTGTATAGGCTGCAATAAATTCCTCCCAGAAAACCTAGTGTGTCGGGTGGATTGTACAGAAGGAGGTGGTTCAAGCCATTCACTGAAATAAAAAACAAAGACAACACAACATTGATCTGGGAGAGGATCAGAGGGGGACAGAGTAAAAACAAATGTGACACTCAGGCAGGGGGAATAGGGAGGGTATAGCCCAATCTATTATTTTATTTTATTTTATTTTTTTGTTTGTTTGTTTATTTATTTATTTATTTGATAAATTCTCATCACAGATCTCATGGCTGAACATTTGCATAAATAAAGATAAATAAAATACAGGGTTTTGTTGTTGTTGTTCTCCTTTATGTTTGTGTGTGTATGTGTCTACATTTAAAATTCCCTCCTTAACTCCCTTGGGTAGCCAAAGAGGAAAAGAAATTGGATGGGGAAGCATCCACTCAGAATGCAAGGTAGTCTAGACTGACAGGAAAGCAATAACAGCTATTGGTTGGTAGGCTGATGTATGCTAGGAAGGCAAAAATTAGGGGAGTGAAGCTCACCAGGGGAAAATGTATAGTCCATTAGGATGATGTCACCTTGCTGTATCTGTTGGGTGCATGTTAACGGGTTGTTTCAGGGTCGTTGTAGACCAGGAAAATGGGAGGTGAGGCCATTTTTGGTTTGGGTTTTTTTTTTTTTTTTTGGTCAAGGTAAACAACTCCATCTGGTTTGAATCAGTGTTTTATACTTGGCTTCCACATCCAAGCTTGTTATAGAAACAGCTGTAACACTAAGGGGCTGTGCAGACTTCCCCAAAGGGGCAGCCTGCAGCTGCCTCCATTTTCGCTGGATGGGGGCCACAGCAACCGATCTGGCCTTTCCAGGGAGCAAAAAAAGGATGCAATGGCGCTCCTTTGGCACTGCTCCATGTGGAAGCAGTGCCAGAGGAGCACAGTGATGCCATGTGCTATGTGGAGTGGTGTGTGGTGTCACACCACCTCCAGGCTAGTTTTTCCTGTCGGTATGCACAGCTCCTAACTCTTTTCAGCTTGGTAAGATTCTGGCTAGTTTAGTGTTCCTAAAGTGTTCTAGAAGAAGTCAAGCAGGGCAGTGTGCACTAGCATGCATGTTAATAAATATTAACCTAGAATTCTGAAGAATGCTAGATCAGCATTCTATGCAAGCAAAGTCATTAACATCACCAAGATATGCCACACAATTTCTTTGCTTACTGAAAAGCAACATACAGTATATGGCTAATCATGCACAATAACTTAGTTATTAGAGCAGGGCACATGTACTGAAAGATACTGTAGCATCAAAGATGTATACAGATGAAGCTGAGCTTGGGCTGTATTTTGATGATTATGGTGTCATATTTAAAGATGACGTTAAATCCTTTTGGCATAGTATAAATGAGTAGAAACCAGACAACACAACTCTTACACATACACACATGTAAGGAGACATATTCTGAAATCAATATAAGTGACATGCCACAGCAGTGTTAGTGACTGCATTGCTAAGTTCCCTTTTAGGATAATTCTCACCATGAGTGAGATTTCAAAAAATTCTAACATGGACACAGCCTAGTATCACTCCATAGAGTGATTTTTATTATTATTCAGAGGAACAACCAGTCATAAGTAAGGCTGGAAAGGGATATTTCTGCCACAGCACCTATTGCTGCTGCTGCATTCATACTGGACCTGAGCCAGATCCCATCACTTGTTCCAACAGATATACGCTACCTGTCTGTGTTTGTGTGTAGACCACATGGCTTTTTCAGGAGAGTCCTCACTGCATCACACAATCTAGAAGGCAAGTCCCAGTTCTCAATCCTGAGCTCTAAGCACCCAAGCGCCAGGAATTTTAAAAGGCGTTCTAAGAACAGGCTGAGGAAAAAGAACTGTCCATGTTCAATGGCCATGCAAATTAGGCCTCATGAGAGCTGTAGTTTAAACAGGAGGAGAAAGGTTGACATAGACTCATTCAGAAGCAAAATTTGCCAACTAAGGGGCATCTACACTGCAGAATTAATGCAATGTGACACTGCATCAATTTCCATGGCTCAATGCTATGGAATTCTGGGATTTGTAGTTTGGTGAGATTCACAACCTTCTCTGTTAGGAAAAAAAAAAAGAAAAAAAAAAAGAAAGCACAACAAACTACAAATTGCAGGATTCCACAGGATAGAGCCATGAAAGTTAAAGCAGTGTCAAACCACATTAATTCTGCAGTGTGGCAGCAGCCTAAGTACCTCTTGATGTTTAACACTACAACCCCATCTTCTCTTATCACTGGCCATTTGCCAGAATGGCTAGGACTGAGCAGAGCTCGAGCCCCACAAAATCTGGAAGGCATCAGGTTGAAAAAGGTTGCTCTGAAGCAATACTAATATGAAAGTATCATTGCTTTGGTGGAAGACTGTGGCACATTTGACTTACACATCAGAAAAGAAGAACTGCATAAAGTTTGTAAAAGTTCACAGCCTTGGAATCCTGCTCACAGTCTGGATTCCCCTAAAAGCAGACATAAAGAGTGTGCTGAGCACTCAAGTCTGAATTAGCCAAAGTGTCCCCAATGTAAGTAAGCAGTCATAGCTCACATGTGCTGCAGGCATTGGAGAAAAACAAACAAACAGATGAGACCAGAAACATTATCTGGCAACAGACACTTCCCTCTCCTCATTCACAGCTCAGCTTTTGAAATAATTAGCAATTCTGAACTACAAAATATTGTCCCAGTGGGATAATAAACTCTAGCATCTGTCAGAAAAGCAAGTGCCTATCAAATTGCCAAGAGAAACATTTTTCTCCTCATTCAATTCACATCTAAATTGAAAACAACCCCGGAAAGTATCCAGTGGTACCAAATCACTATATGTCTCGGAGAGGATGCAAGCTGTTCACCACCACAGACAAAACTCCCTAGCCATGCAGCGATCACTCACCCAAATTAACAAATCATTTAATTTAGATAGGAAAAGAATTTGTAATTGACTGATGATGTGGACCCATATGGCACTGTAAACTGGAGAATTTTCAAAAACCCAGTGCAGTCACTGCTACTGAAATCAAGAGTGTTCAGATACAGAAAGTGAAAAATGACAGAAAGACACACATACCAGCAAAGCATCTTTGGGTGGGGTAGTTGTACATATAGACTACCTTTCTCTCTTTGGTTTCATTGTCTGTGGAGATTATGGACTAGTTCCTGGGAAGAACCTGGTTCTTCCCAGGATACGTCCTCTCTAATTGCAACTTCATGGGAAAATCTTTGCCACAATCACACAAATGTCTCAGGAAAATGCCTTTTTGAATCCCCAATTTCCCCCTGTGTAAAGTCCTATCAGAGGAGAGGAGAAGGAGAGAAGTAGCTGGGCGGCCACTTTGAGTGGTGAGTGTTTGAATTTTTTTTCAAACCCTTAGGAGAATGTGCATGTTGCTGATGGGATGGAGCTTCTGTGAGTCACATCTGTGAGTCACTAAGAGGCGGAGCTAGCAGACTAGCTCTATATAATTCCTCCCAGAGTCTTTCCAGAGCAGTTCCTGCCACAGAGAGGAGAAGGAGACAAGTAGCTGGGCAGCCATTTTGAGTGGAGAGTGTTTGAATATTTTAAACCCTTAGGAGAGTGTGCTTGTTGCTGAGGGGGTGGAGCTTCTGTGAGTCACATCTGTGAGTCACTAGGGGGCGGAGCTAGCAGATTAGCTCTATATAACTCCTCCCAGAGCCATGTACCTTTCATCCAAGGAGAACTACAGCAGAGGCTGAGCTGACTGAGCTCACTGCTGGAGAGTGGTGAAAAGGCCAGATCATCAGGGGCCTTGATGTTGGTGTTTACCGGAGGATTTTTTTGAGGAGGAAGCCCACAGTCCTGTTTCAGTTATTACTTAAGACTTCTCAGTATGGACACTGACAGAACTGCTGCAGTCACCTGCAACACTTGTGGGATATTTGCCATCTTGCCTACAGATGCGGAGAATTTCTCATGCACCAAGTGCAAGTTGGTAGCACTCTTGGAGGAGAAAGTCCAGCAGCTGGAGTCCAGAGTAGCTACATTTCAGCATATTAGGGAGTAAGAGGATTTCCTGGACAGAATGGAACAAATGGTCTTGGACGGGGACCACACAGAAGAAGTTGCTGGGGCAGAGGAGGTCACTTCACATACACAGGAGGCAGACAGGTGGAGGAATGTCACACAGAGAACAAGGACAACAAGGGATTGTTCTGGGAGCTTGCTGCTGTAGAATCGATTTGAAGCTCTTTCCCTTATCAAGGAGGATGGGGAAGAGCAGCATGGACAGACTTCAGGCACAGAGCAGGGGAGCCTAAGAGTTACACCAGAGGGAACAGCTGCTGCTAAGCCTTGGAGGAGGGGTGTGGTCGTAGTGGGGGACTCCTTGTTGAGGGGTACAGAAGAAGTGATTTGTAGGTCTGACAAGATGTCTCAAGAGGTGTGTTGTCTCCCTGGGGCAAAGATCCATGGTGTGACAGAGAGGCTGACAAGACTGGTCAAGCCTACTGACCAATACCCCTTCCTTTTGGTCCATGTGGGAAACAAGGATTCTGTAAAACACAGTCTTGAGAACATAAGAAGGGATTATGAGGCTCTTGGTAGGATGCTGAAAGAAATGGATGCACAAGTTGTCATCTCGTTTGTTCTGCTAGTTGAAGGGCATAGTCCAGGAAGAGAGAGGAAAATAGCAGATGTAAATAACTGGCTCCGCAGATGGTGCCGCTGAGAACAATTTGGGTTCTTTGATCATGGGTTGTGGTTCCGGGGGGGGGGGGGCTTATGGCAACAGATGGGTTCCATCTCACGCCAGTTGGAAGAAATGTTTTTGCCAACAGTCTCAAGAATTTCATCAGAAGGGCTTTAAACTGAGTTTCGTGGGGGAGGGAGACAATATTATGGAAGGTGAAAGGGATGAAGAAAATAGTCAAACTGACATAGAGGAAACAAGACAAATAGTGCAAGGACCCAACAGTGGGAGGCAAAAAAACTTGCACAGGCAGCAAGTAAAGAGGACCCATGGTCTGCGCTGTCTCTACACTAATGCACAGAGCATGGGAAATAAGCAAGATGAACTTGAACTCCTAGTACAACAAAGGAAATATGATATCATAGGCATCACTGAAACCTGGTGGGATGAGTCTCATAATTGGAATGTAGAAATAGAGGGGTATAAGTTTTTAAAGAGAAATAGGCCAAACAGGAAAGGAGGAGGAATGGCATTATATGTCAGAGATATTTCACCAGTGAAGAGATCCAGGACATCAATACTGGAAGCCAGGTGGAGAGCATCTGGATAAAAATTAAAGGGGAGGGAAACAACAAGGATGTTATGGTGGAAGTCTACTACAGACCCCCAGTCAGACGGAGGAATTTGATAATGCCTTTCTAGAACAGATGACTACGCACTCAGAAAGGAGAGATGTAGCAGTGATGGGCGACTTCAACTATCCAGATATTTCCTGGAATTCAAACTCAGCCAAATCCTCAAGGTCTAGCAAATTCCTCACTTGCCTGGAAGACAATTTCATTTTCCAAAAGGTGGAAGAGACAACAAGGGGGTCAGCTATTTTAGATCTGATACTAACCAACAAGAATGACTTGGTTAATGGGGTGCAAGTGGTGGGATCATTAGGTGGAAGTGAACATGTTCTCCTGGAGTTTGTTATACAGTGAAAAGGAGAAGCCAGGCATAGTCAGACATGCATTCTAGACTTTAGGAGAGCAGATTTCAGTAAACTTAGGCCCGTTACAGACCGCAACCAAACTGCACGACTCCTCCACGCTACAAAAAAGGAGCACGAAAATCGCGCTCCTTCTGGCAACCCGGAAGAGACACCGCAAGTGCCAATGCCCGCACTCGCGGCATCTGCGCGTCCACGATATGAAATTGGCGGCGCCCATCTGTATAGGGTGCCACCATTTTGACGCACTCATTATGCGCGAGGGGCAAGGCGAGTCAGGAAGCACCATCCCTCGCGCGTAATCACGGCGCGGCGACAACGCCTCTTGGGCCCGTCTGTAACGCGCCTTAGAGAAGTATTGAGGGTGATCCTGTGGTCAGGAATACTAAAAGAGAAGAGAGTTCAGGATGGATGGGTCTTTCTCAAAAGGGAGATACTGAAGGCACAATTTCAAACAGTTCCAGTGAGGAAGAAAAATGGGAGTCTCAAGAAACCAGGATGGATAACTAAGGAACTTTCAACTGAGCTAACTTTTAAACAGAACATGTATAAGAAATGGAAAAATGGGGAAATCACCAAAGGGGAACTCAAACAAATAGCAAGCACATGTAGGGGTAAAGTCAGAACGAACTCAGGCTTGCTAGAGAGGTTAAGAACAATAAAAAGGGCTTTTTTGGATATGTCCGCAGTAAAAGGAAGAAAAAGGAAATGGTAGGACCACTGCGTGGAGAAGATGCCTAAATGCTAACAGAGGACAAAGAAAAGGCAGAATTACTCAATACCTTCTTTGCTTCAGTCTTCTCAGAAAAGGCAAAGGGTGCTCAACCTGAGGGAAATGGAGCAGAGGACAGATTAGGGAAATTTCAGCATAGAATAAGCAAAGAGATAGTACAGGAATGCTGTGTTAATCTAAATGAATATAAGTCTCCAGGACCAGATGAACTACATCCAAGGGTACTAAAAGAACTCACAAATGTAATATCGAAGCCATTGGCAATAATCTTTGAGAACTCTTGGAAAACAGGAGAAATCCCAGCAGACTGGAGGAGGGCAAATGTTGTCCCCATCTTCAAAAAGGGGGGAAAAGAGGATCCCAACAATTATCGTCCAGTTAGTCTGACATCAGTACTAGGAAAGATTCTTGAACAGATAATTAAACAGAGTGTCTGTGAACATTTAGAAGGCAATTCCATAATCACAAAGCGTCAACATGGGTTTCAGAGAAACAAGTCATGCCAGACAAATCTTATCTCTTTCTTTGATAAAATTACCAGCTTGGTAGATGAAGGGAATGCTGTGGATATAGTATATCTTGATTTCATTACGGCCTTTGACAAGGTTTCCCATGACATTCTTGCAAACAAGCTTGTAAAATGGGGGCTAGACAAGGTAACTGTTACATGGATTTGGAATTGGTTGACCGGCCGAACTCAAAGGGTGCTCAACAATGTCTCTTTTTCATCCTGGTGAGAAGTGAACAGTGGGTTCCCACAAGTCTCTGTCCAGGGCCCAGTGCTATTTAACATCAAATTTGCAGATGACACCAAATTAGGAGAAATAGTTAATACTCCAGAGGACATGATCAAAATTCAAAATGACCTGAATAGACTAGAAAGCTGGGCCAAAGCTAACAAAATGAAATTAAACATGGAGAAATGTAAGGTACTGCACTTATGGCGAGAAAATGAAATACACAGATATAGGATGGGGGACACCTGGCTGAATGAGACTACGCGTGAAAGGGATCTGGGAGTCCAAGTAGACTACAAGTTGAACATGAGTCAACAGTGTGATGCGGCAGCTAACAAGGCCAATGCAGTTTTAGGATGTATCAATAAAAGTATAGTGTATAGATCAAGAGAAGTAATAGTGCTAGTCTATTCTGCTTTGGTCAGGCTACACCTGCAATACTGTGTCCAGTTCTGGGCCCCACATTTCAAAAAGGACACTGAGGAAACTGGAGCGTGTCCAAAAGAGGGCGACTAAAATGGTGAAGGGTCTGGAAACCATGCCCTATGAGGAACGACTTAGGAAGTTTGGGATGTTTAGCCTGGAGAAAAGAAGGTTAAGAGGTGATATGATAGCCTTGTTTAAATATTTGAAGGGATGTCTTATTTAAGAGGGAGCAAGCTTGTTTTCTGCTGCTCCAGGGAACAGGACTCAGAACAATGGATGCAAGCTACAGGAAAAGAGATTCCACCTCAACATTAGGAGGAACTTCCTGACAGTAAGGGCTATTTGACAGTGGAAAATATTCCCTCAGAGTTTGGTGGAGTCTCCTTCCTTAGAGGTCTTTAAGCAGAGGCTGGATGGCCATCTGTCAGGGATGTTTGATTGAGAGTTCCTGCATGGCAGGGGGTTGGACTGGATCGCCCTTGTGGTCTCTTCCAGCTCTATGATTCTATGATTCTATCAGACAGGAGAAGGGAGTTCTCATCCTGTCCTTTTCCCGTCCTTTTCCCATCCTTTCTGTGTGATTGTGAGAAGGACTTTCAGATGATGTTGTGTTTATCCGGACACTGTCTCATCTGCGAAGTGCAAGTGACCATGACTTTCATGGCGCAAGAGACTTTCATATGTCATCGCACTGATCCTGTCACTGTCCTGTCACTGAAGTGGAATTATCCTGCCATTTTGTAGTAATGGGAGTTCGCGTTAATACAATTCCATTTCAATGACAGGATCAACGCTACATGTATGAAAGGCTTTCGTGCAATCACAGTCACAGATGAGATAAGGATGGGAGAGTGATCCCGACCCTGTCTCATCCCTGTATGATAATCTCCTATCTCTGTAGAGCAGTGGTAGGGAACTGTCCAAATGTTTCTGGACAACAGTTCCCTTCATTTTCCACCACTGTAGCTACTGGCTGATAGGAGTTACAGTCCAGCAAAAGAGAGAGAGAGTTACAGTCCAGGAAAAAAAAAAGAGAGAGAGAGAGAGCATCACAACTATTGACCTAAGTTCTCCTAAACAAAGGAACTGGAAGAATTACAGGAAAAAGCACTCTTGGACATTAAAAAGCCTCAAGTCATCCATCCCCTTTTAAAAACAGGGCTAGGGAAATAGCAGCCCTCCAGATGTTGGCACTCTGAAAAACTACTACAGTCATTGCTCACCAAAGTCCACGCTGGAGAGGTATGAGGGAAACAGGAAAAAAGGGATATATTGGAGTCCACAGATTCTCCACCGCTAATTTAAAACATCATAGACTTATGATGGACATGTTAAAATGCTGGAGACATCTTTGCAATTGTTTTTGAGGCTTTGCTCCTTAGAAAATAGTGCTGACCCTGTCCTGCTCTAGCTTTAAATCAGAACCTCTTCTTCAGTAGTCATGGGGAAAGTATTTAAAGGTCTTCACTCCACCCACACCTCTTTGATTAAAAATGCCAACATTAGTTGGTTGGGTTTTTGTTTTTGTTTAATAAACTGGTGGCTAGGGGAGAAAAATTGCCAGTATATTCTGATGCAATTTGTGTATGTGTGTAGGAGGGAGACAATAAAGAAAACAACAAAAAGGATTCTACTTGTTTTTTCCTTTATACAAATTATTTCCACATTATTACTCTAAACACATAAGTTGCAGGAGCACACCTGGAGCTTAAAGCCTTAAAAGATTCTAACATAGGCTACGTCCTTCATAGTCACAACCTGCTATCTGACATCTGACTTGATGGTGTCGCCATAGGAAATGAGAAAAACTGTGCAGTGAATATGGCAGCCCCCATCTCGCCAAGTAACTAGTTAAGGGAGCCTGCAGAGTCTGCCAGGTGTCTCACAGCCATTTGTGTTTTGTTCATTTTTAAAAACAAATATTCAGCAATTCATTTCAGTACTGCTAATCAGTTTTCAGGTTGTATGCCAATCAGGCCTACTGCTTTTGGATGTTAAAAGAAGAACAGAATCTCAATACTGACTTTAGTTTGATATTTAAAAAAAATAAGTATGATTTCCTTCCTTTCCTGTCTTTTTGAACAAGTATCTGAATCACATCTGCTCAGTCACAACATGTACACAAACTATTACAGACCCTAGCAATGAATTGGGGTCGAGTACTCTAATAAACACAGAGACCAGCATGGAACAAAACAGGCTCAGCAAAACAGCTGAGAAAGAGTGGTCTGGATATACAGGTTAGGCAACCCGTCAGCCGATAAACCACCTCCCTGCCAGCCCAAATGTTGGAGGGAACTTGAAGCGACAGAACCAGGATTTCATTTGGGCAAAAGTCACTGCATGGTTCCCCTGTCATTAGCACACTACTAATGCCTGAACTCAAGTTGCTTTAAGGGAACCCCCTTTTGAAACGTTGATATGGGTGCACAGGCCTACCTCTCCCAATTTGATCCAGCTCCATGCCCAATGCAGCAAAAATTTCTGACAAAAGTACTAAAACCCACCAAACATGAACATAAAGTTCAGCCATATTCAACAGCCGTAAGACTGGGAGGGTGAGTGGAGAAGGCACTTCTGACCAGAATAAGGCAGTTCATCATCAGATCAAGACTACTTTTCCCAAAGAAGAATTTGAGGAACTGGTTGATTCACAAGAAAAGTACTTTATTCTTCCTTTCTTCCTTTTTTTAGTGTGCTACATTACTTTTATTCATGGCTTTTAAATTAATGCTTCAAATGATGTAAATTTTTATAGTGAATGATTTTTATTTTAACTTTAACTCTGTATATTTAGCTGCATGTGTTTTACCAGCATTCCCCCCCCCCCCTTTTAAGCTACCTAGAGTCTCAGGTTTGTTTTTTGTTTTTTTGTGGGGGGGACTGGGATATAAATAAAGTGACAGACAGGCAGGCAGATGTTATTCCGGACTTCAAATAAATGAAAGGGCAACAGAAAAAAAGAGAGAACAGGGCTATTTGATTTACAATTAGAGACAGCAGAATGTTTTAAGAGCCTTAGACATGTGTTCCTCTTATTTTCTAGGCTTCACAAAGCACATACATAATGGGAAAAGAAGACCCAGGAACACTACCTGCTGAGAGTCTCCTGCTACTTAATGCAAAGATGGAAAATGTCTGATCAACCAATCACTTCATTTATACTTCATCTTTCCCTAAAACTGGGACTCAAGGGAGGGGGGAGTTGCACTTACGCAATACTTAACCACTGATCTCCTGAAATCACCCCTTGTTTCCAAAAATCTAACAGTCAATATGAAAATTCACTACTTTTGAGGTATTTGCTATAATATATATAAATTATAGACGGTACGTATCTCCATACATAAAGACCAGGGACTGAAATACTCCTCAATATCTGGAGCATGGTAATAATTATGATACCATGGGAGGAAGACCTTGATAACAATAATCTTGAGAAGAAGAATAAGCATAATTTTGAAAACAGGTCAAGAAATGAAAGATGTTTTTCAATGGTCAGCATTGGAAATGAACAATGAAGCAGTTGGTCACCTTCATCTATTTTATCAGCGGCATTTTCCCCCAGCCATGGATACTTTTTTTCCCTCTTTGCCCCAAATTTCAAAACTGTTATGACTGTGTAGTAGGAAAAGCATGTCATCAGCAAAGGAAAACTCCTTCCAGTATCTGTCAGTGGAGTGAGCCTCGGGACTCCCATGGAGAGTACAGCTTTGCCTGACAGAATGTCTATCGCTACATAGAGAGAGTACGGAATTGAAGGCATATTTGGATATTTTTCCCTGCAAAGGTTTTTTCTCTCTCTCTCTTTCTGATCTGTCAAAGAATGTCAGTTTATCAAAATGAAAAATTGCAGAGCAGGGGAAAGCCCTTGCTGAGAGCTAGCTCTGGGCACATGGGCAATGCTGCTTGACAGGGGATAGAAGAGGCGTGTGAGATTCCTCTAACTGTCCATCCACCCACAGTGTGGTTTGCATTCTCCTTGCTCCAAGCAAGTGGACACTGCCAACAGATTTGCACATAAGCAAACATTCCAGAGATGTTTTGACTTGGTCTAAGAGGCTACTGTTTTGGCTCACAGCTCAGTTTCTTTCCCACCACATAATAGAGTATAGCTTGGGCATCATCTTGTTCTGTAAGTGCAATTAGCAAAAGTAAGAGGGATACTGGTAGAGATAAAGATGCGACTAGAGAAAGAAATGACAAATGGTTTCCCAATACTGTCAGTTTCCACGATGGCCCTGGATTAAAAACAACAACCCCTTAATAGCAAATCTAGCAATTTTATTATTAGGCAACCAAACACAGGCTATAGCTAAACGAAAAATCAATAATAAGCAATTGTGCAATACAATGAAGGGTAAGATCACAATTTTTAAAAACAATAATAAAAAAGGGAATCAAAATATCAAAAATGCAATATTCAAATATAATACTTACATATAAATTTACAGCCCAGATTTCTTATATGAAACAATTAATCTCAGTTATTCTCACTGGCAATTTCATGGCAAAACTATATATATATATATATATATATATATATATATATATATAATTTTTTCCTATCATTAAGTTTAGCTATAGCCTCTAAACATCTTGCCAGGTATTTATATATTATGCATATAACTGAGAAGGTAACATGTTAATGGTATTGTGTCGGCAACCACTTGGTTTTCACAAATAAACAGCCTGTTATTATCTACTAATACCTTTTGTTGATTTATTATCCCGCTTTCTTCCAATACGGATCTCTTGGATCTCAGATCTCAAGGATGTTTGTGCTACTCTCAGGCCTGTTTCCAGGCAGGTCTTAGAATATCTTATTACACAGTCTCCTGAAAGGTCACATATGTGGTTAGGAGTGATTCCAATAGTTTTCTAGTCATTCTTATTTTCTGTTGTTAGTACTTGTTTCTGACTGCTCAGATATTCCTCTCATATTCTTTTACTTTTTTATTTTCATAAATTTATTTCTAAGTAAAAGGTCCGTGGGAGCCAGAATGGCATAGTGGTTTGAGTATTGGACTACAAGACTAGGAGCCAAGGGTTTGATTCCTAGCTATGAACTTCACTGGGTGACCTTGGGCAAGTCACACATTCTCAGTCTCAGGGGAAGGCAATGGCAAACATCCTCTAAACAAATCTTGCCAAAGAAACCCCCATGATAGTTTTGCCTTAGGGTCACCATAAGTCATGACTTGAAGGCACACAACAAAAACATAGGGTATGTATCTGCAGTAGGGAATTCAGTAGGACTGTTTGGCTCTAAATCCAACAGCTGTTTTGATTATACTTCTGAGTAAAGACCTGGCATTTTAGCATGGGTGTCTTGGGTTGCTCCCTTTCTTCAAATGGCTACAAGGACATCTCTAAAAGTATGGGTGTTACAGGTTCAGACTGAGAAGTGGGGTAGGTTCAGGGAGGTGCCAGCTCCTGGAATAAGATGTAATTTATTTTTTAGGAAACCCAAACTTCTAACTAAAGCTGGAGCTCTACAAAGTTGACAGAATGGATCTAAGAGGACAGGACCAATCAGGAGACCAATCAGGAGACCTGGTCTGGTTGCAAAATACTGAGCAGGGAACAAGCCCCTTCCTTCACATATGTTGCTATGCAGAAAATAATATTTCTGTAATTTTCTATACAGAAAATCGTGTTTCTTGCTCAAAAATGCTGTAGTTGGGGACTCATTCTACACAATATTCACATGTGGTTGCTTTGAGCAGAAAATGCTGTTTCTGGCACAGGAAACAGGATTTTGCAGAAAGTGCTGTTTTTAGCACAACATAACCATGTGTGAATGTTTCACATAATAAGTACCCAAGAACAGAATTTTCTTTGCAGGTAACAGTATTTTCTGTACAGATGAATTATTTTCTGCACAGAAGATGCTGGGTTTTTTTTTACTTTTATTTATGATTATTATTAACCTTTATTTATGAAGCGCTGTAAATTTACACAGCGCTGTACATGCAATCTTTTTAGTTAGATGGTTCCCTGCCCTCAGGCTTACAATCTAAAAAGACATGACACAGAAGGAGAAGGGAGTGGTGACGGGAAAGGGTAAGAGGTCCAGCAGTTCCTCTCAACCTCTGAGGCCTGGACCAAGGCAGATGGACTGAAGGGAGGGCTTGGCTTCAAAATGGAAGGTTAATCATTATCCAGGGAAAATACATACTCACAAGTAGGATAATACATATACAGAACATAGCAATACAGGAAATGGATCGATAAACAGCCAACAACAGAAGATCAGATAGTAAGCGACAATTATGCGATGCCTGGGAAGGCTTCTCTGAATAGGATGGTTTTCAGCTCCGTTTTGAAGCTGGTTAAAGAAGTGATGGCTCTTGCTTGTGGAGGAAGAAGGTTCCAGGAGTGAGGGGCAGCAAGTGAAAAGGGGCGAATCCGGGATGGGGCAGAAGAAATCCTGGGCTGGGACAGGAGCCCTTGACTACCAGAACGGAGGGCCCTGGTGGGAAGGTGAGGAGAAAGAAGGTCTGATAAGTAAGGAGGGGCCAGTCCATGGAGGGCTTTGAATGTCGACAGCAGGAGCTTATACTGAATGCGGAAAGGGAGAGGGAGCCAGTGAAGGGATGCCAACACAGGAGAGATGTGGTCAGAGCGGTGGGTGGAAGTGATAATGCGTGCAGCTGAATGCTGGACAGAGATTAAAGGACGGAGGTGAGAAAGAGGAAGCCCAGCCAGGAGGACGTTACAGTAATCAAGTCGTAAGATCACTAGGGCATGGACCAGGATCTTGGCAGTAGAGGCGGAGAGATATGGTCGGATTTTGGCAATATTGTACAAAAAGAATCTACAAGCCTTGGCTGTGGTCTGGATCTGAGGGATACACGACAGAGAAAAGTCAAAGATAAAGCCAAGACTGCGGGCTTGCTGGACTGGTTGAATGGAAATGTTGTCCACAGAGACAGAAAAGGAGTGTTGAAGGGTGGGCTTAGGAGGAAAGACAAGAAGCTCCGTCTTGGACATGTTGAGCTTCAAACGCCGATGGCGCATCCACTGTGAGACAGCTGTAAGGCAAGACGAGACTTGCTGTTCAAGCCTTGGAGAAAGGTCAGGGGCAGAAAGATACAGCTGGGTGTCATCGGCATACAGATGGTAGGAAAAGCCAAAAGAGCTGATGAGTTTTCCTAAGGACAGAGTGTAGAGAGAAAACAGAAGTGGACCCAGAACAGAGCCCTGGGGAACTCCAACAGATAAGGGAACAGGAGAAGAAGTCAGACCCCCTGCAACTACTGCAAAAGATCTGCCAGACAAGTAAGATCTAAACCAGTCGAGAACAGAGTCTAAGAACCCAAGGTCAGAGAGTATGTCAATTAGGAGACAGTGATCAACAGTGTCAAAGGCTGCAGACAAATCGAGAAGAATGAGAACAGAGTAAAGGCCATTAGCCTTGGCCTGTAAAAGGTCATTCGAGATCTTAGTGAGAGCTGTCTCTGTAGAATGCCTTGGGCGGAAACCAGACTGAAAGGGATCGAGAATGGAGTTGGCTTCAAGAAACTCAAGGCAGCGCAAATAAACAACCCGTTCCAAAACCTTAGAAAGAAAGGGGAGAAGAGAAATCGGACGATAGCTAGACAAAGAGGAGGGGTCAAAAGAAGTTTTTTTCAGAATTTGGGAAATGAGAGCATGTTTGAAGTCTGTATATATAGGTGTATATATACATACACCTATAAACATATACAGAAAAACAAAACAAAAAACATATAATCATATATACATCACAATTAACATAAAACAAACACCACAAAACATATAAATCCTAATATTATTTAATTTCTCTTACTTAGTGGCTTCCTTCCACAAAGCATATGCATTTTTAAAAATTTAACCATATATAACTTCTGTATGTTCTAATAATATAAGTCACATTTCCTATTTATTAATTAAATTATCAAATAAGCCTTTTCTTATATTTTTTCAGACATTCCCATTCTTTTTCAACCTTTTCTTTATTCAAATCCTTTATATATGCTGTTAGAATGTCCATTCCCATTGCCTCTTCTACTTTGTTCAACCATTCTTCTTTTGCTGGAGTTTTTTCTTGCTTCCAATAAGTCACATATGTCATCCTGGCCACTGTGACCATATATAAAATTATACGTCCATATTTTTTCTCTATTTCTTTAGTTAATACACCTATCATGTTAAGCATATATAGTAAAGGGTTAAATGCGAGAATTATTCCTAGTATTTCTGATATTGATAGATGGATTTCATTCCAATATTCTTTTGCTTTTATACACTCCCACCATAAATGATAGAAAGTTCCTCTTTTTTTGCAGCATTTCCAGCAATTGATGTTTCCATTTTTATACATTTTATTTAATCTATCTGGTGACAAATACCATCGGTGCATCATTTTTATATAGTTTTCTTTATAATTCTGACAATTTGTAAATGAGTTCGTGTCCCGCCATGATTTTTCCCATAAATCAATTTCTATCACCTCTCCTATATCTTGTGCCCATTTTATCATACAATCTTTTACACCTTCCCGCTCCAAGTCCCGTTGTTTTAATAATCTATAATACTTAGAAATATGACCTTTCTTATTATCGAAAATTATATTGTCTAATTCATTTTTACTATCTGTAAATTCCCACTCTTTTTACCTTTAATATACACATATTTATTTATTTATTTTCAATTTTCCAGTATATGCATATTGCATGCAAATTTCTTCAGTTGCAAGCTGGAGCTCTACATTCTGAAAAGTGCAGATTTTGGAGTTCAGATGCATTTCTTTTTTTTCTTAGGTTTTGAGCAGGTTTAACTTGCGAAATTGGTAAAAACATTCAGGCCTGACAAATATCTCCAACATCTCTACTGGAAATGGGTTATTTAAATTTGAAGAAATGACAGGTATTTCAGCTCAAATTAAGCCTTAAACTTCAAGTCCTTTGAATTTTGAAAACTATGCATCAGACTATCACGGAGGGAATTAAGCATAGGCAGCAAAGTAATGCAACAAATACAGGACCACATAGGAGATTATTACACATTACTTTTTAACCATCATTGAAGCTGGAAAATAGCATGTTTGGTCTCATGATGGCATCTCTTTCACATCACTGCCTTACCCTCAAAGGGTTGTTAGAGTGCACCTTGTCCCTGCCAGGGAAAACCTGCCAATAAGCTCCCAAATGCACTGCTATAGCATTAGTTCTCACATGTGATAAGTTCCTCTCATGGCAGTTCTGCTTTGGACAGTCATGGGCTGTCAGAGCCTCCTCTTCTCTCCCTCCTCCCTTCTCCTCACTATTCCAGAAAAGGCTGTTTTTATTTTTATTTTTTTTAATGTTTTTAATTGTACTAGCATACCCCTGGAATTGTGTTAAAAGTAAAGATTAATAAAATAAAAATTTAAAAAACACACGTAAGGCACACTAGGGAGGACATAAGGCAGCGTTAAGGAGGAGTGCAGAAGACAGCAGAAGGGCATAGTTGACTATGGAATGCTCCCAAAATGGTATGTATCCATTTGTTTTACTAATGTGATTATGGTGAGGATTGTGTGATAAATTCCATAGTATCACATGAACTTTCCAATCAGTTGCTGTTGTTATCGGGCACCTTGCTTTCTGCCTACTGCTTGCAAGGAGATGTATGTGAGGTAGTGACACAAGAGAGGGCATTTCCACTGGCACCATCCAGATTGTATAACCTCTTTGCTGGGGTAAAGCTATCTGGCTCCAGCTCTAATGGTTCTTAGGTAGGCAGTAAAGATATTTCTTTTATTCTATACGTCCTTTAATAGTTTTTAAATGGTTGTTAAATCCTTCTTTTGATGTTGTTCTTTAGGCAGTTGTTGGAAGATATTATTGCTCTCAGTTTTGACGGTATTAAAATGTATGCTTAGGACTGCAAACTGCCTTGGGGTATCCAGTTGGGACTGCAAGGCATAATATAAATGAATAAATCAAAAATATAAATCAGTATGGAGAAATTTGCCACTAATTAAAATTTGTGAGAATGCAAACTGTGGTTTCATCAGTAGGTAGAAACTGCCATGCCATGTTAGACAGTACAATTAGAGATGGAAATGAATAGAAATATCTGTACAGCAGGAGTTTGGATATAAATTGGATTGATATGATATAAATACGCATGTGAAATATTTTGGACAGTTGTTTGGGGAAGGAACATTACTATTGGTTTTGTATGAAGAAGGTCCCAGATTTAACCACTGGCATCTCCAAGTAGGGTTGGCAAAGACTCTTGCCTGAAAATGCAGGTCTGTTACAGACTGCCAAAATAAAGCTGCTTCGGGTCTCTTTGGAGGTATGCTGTTTAAATTATGCATGCACCCAAAGAATCCGGAAGCTGCACCAAAGCTGCACGCCAGCACTTAGGAATGGAGTGTGGCTTTGGCGCGACCTCCGGACTCTTATCATTTAAATAGCATACCTCCAAAGAGACCCAAAGCAGCTTTATTTTGGCAGTCTGTAACAGGCCGCAGAGAGCTACTGAAATCCAGTGTAGACCAGCCTTCATAATTCTCCCCTTCAAATGTAGAAACAGACTGGGAAAGACTATTTTACACAATACTGAGTTAGATGGTTTGACTTGATGTAAGGCAACTTTCTGTGGTCCCAGGTTTTAATATATAGGCATACCCCAGTTAACAAAGTAGATGTGTTCCTAGGCAGCAGATCAACATGTTTTAGCATGTTTTAATTTTGTTCAAATGTGCACACCTGAAGTGAAACAACTAGGTCAGGTAAGCCTTGCATAATTAAACAAAAATATTTTGACCTCCTAGAGACCATCTGAAATCACATCTTCCAAAATGCATCTAGGGATGATTGCTTTATTTCTTTTAGCAGCCTTCATTTTTGGCATGATTTGCATTTTGGTGGCCAAACATAGATATGCCCTTTTTAGAAACATGCTGTGAGACGGCTTCTCTGCTCTGCCCTTATTGCTCTATTTTGCGTTCACATTTGCTCAAGAAGGCATTCTGGAGACAGCTGCTGCTTACTTTGTCTGTTGTGAGTAGGCACATGTGGCTATTATAGGACAGGTACCGTATTTTCCGGCATATAAGACGACTGGGCATATAAGACAACCCCCAAATTTTCCAGTTAAAATATAGAGTTTGGGATATACTCGCCGTAGAAGAATACCCCTCTTCCAACGCACACCAAATAAAAATTTAAAAAACATCAGATTTGATTTCAATAGGGTAATTTTAATTCAAATGCTTATGACATGCAGGTACTTAGCAGGAAACCTTGCTGTATACAAAGCCTGCTTGGACTGGTCAGCTCTCCCTGCCTACCCAGCCCTCCCTATCTCTAAGACTATCAGAGTGGTAGCTGCTTTCATATGATAGCTGCATACAGCGGGGATGTGCCCACGGCCGTTTTTGAGCTCTCCCCCACCATATGCGGCAACCACAGATTCTCCAGTCTGCCCTATAAGGCGACACCCGGCGTATAAGACGACCCCCGACTTTTGAGAAGATTTTCCTGGGTTAAAAAGTAGTCTTATATGCCAGAAAATACAGTAATTCAATTTTTCCCAGCTCAAGGTTTATTGTTTACTTCTGGCAGGCTGCTGCAACCCAATATTGAAAATCTACATTTCTCCAGATATTTCCCACCATCCCCCAATAAGGTAGGCTAGGTAGGATAAAAAGCTTTTATAAAAAGGTGCTTTGTCAGAAGCTTTGTTAACTGCAGTATGCCTGCATTATATTAACAGTTTTATCATAATGTTTTGCTAATATAACTACATGTCAAAAATTAGTCTTAATCTTCTCACAAAATAGCTGATGGTAGATGGCATACCTATATTCATCTGAATACTACCTCTTTTCCTAGGCAATAGAACAGGGTGCATTTCTCAGAACTGGTATCAAGACTAGAATTTTTTAAAAAAATACATATCAAACTTGCATCAAGTGATCCAGTAAGTCTGCTTTGCCCTTCTCAAGCCAGTTCACATAACACACACTTCAGGTTGCTACTCAAGTGTGAAGGCTGCATCCTTTGAATAGCTACTACCTTCAATCCTAGAGATTAATGACCAAATAAATGTGTCTGTCTCAGAGATGAAAGAGTTTTGTTAAAAGCATGGCAGTAATTATGTTCACATTAGTTTCAAAACACTGCACACTCCTAGAGAATTCAGATGGGTGTCTTGTTGATTCTATTCCCCCTTTTCTACCACACTAATTTGCTCAGATTACTAATGAAGTTGAAATGATGGCATTTATAATTTTGCGCCCCTGAATATGCAAAGTCCCAGATTCAACCAAACTCTGGCATTTTTCCGGGCCAAAAAGAAGCAGCAAAATGCCGCTTCTTTTTGGCCCAGAAAACGGGTACTCTTGCCGCTGTGGCAGCACTTTTCAGTTCTCCTTTTGGCATGCGGTATGTAGTTGCCATGCCACTTGAGCGCCGCATTTCTGCCTGCTGTCTGGCCAGGCTGGCGGCGTGGGGGCAGAGTTGGGATCTGCAGCGGCCACACTCCCAGTCCCCCCTGACGTCAACCCTTTTGGCCAGTCTGTTTAGCCTCTATGATGCATAAAACAGCATAACCCAACATACGCCAGTTAGGCTTTTGCATGGACAACTGGCCTCAAACTGTTGTGGAACTAGACCAAGATGGTGTGCTAATATCAGCTGTTTCATTACATTATATATTCTCACATCACATGACAATCCCTATCGGTACTCACAATCGATATCCATTTCCTGCATGGATAGATATCCTGCATGGCAGGGGGTTGGACTGGATGGCCCTTGTGGTCTCTTCCAAGTCTACTATTCTATGATTCTACGATTCCTTAAAAATGTTCACTTCTGATGTCTTTCAAGACTCAATCTTTGCTGCTAACTTCTAGTTCCCAAGAATACCCAAATATGTATTGTCCTGCTTTGTACTGTCTACTATTTATGTTAGTCTAGGACTGAACATAAATAACCATGCTGTTTACCAGCTGTGTTAAAGTAAAATAACACTACTCCAGAATTAGATACCAACAAATGTTTGTTATTTTATAAATTACTCTTACTAGTAAAAAAAAAAAAAAGCATTAATTTTTAGTTTTCCACTCAGTTTAGAGGTTTTCAGTAATGGTCTGGCAGAAGCTCCAGGAAAGGGGGGGGGGGAGGAAAAACATTGCTCCACAGCAACATATTCTACCAGAGAGAGAGAGAGAGAGAGAGAGAGAGAGAGAGAGACTGTATGGCTGCCAAAATGCTCCATTTCTCAGCCCATATGTTCTTTAAAAGGAATTAAGTACCACTGAGAAGCCCCTGTAGGCAGCAGGGAATGGGCACAGCAACAGGAGACAGAAATCATTGGAACAGCTGTTCTGCCTATATTTATGAGATAAGCAAGTGCACAACAACAGAGTACCAGGCTGCTAGTGGGAATATCTTGCAGCTATGAAGAGAGCATCAGGTTATTGCTACATGTACTGGGTGGTGGGGTGAAGTGGATGGTAGATAAGTTACCCATTGTAAGTCCTGAACCAAAAGCCTCCAAAAATTTAAGTGGTTTGGAGGTGGAGGGGAGGGGGAAGAACCCTCCTGAGGATTGGGTGCAGGGACCAAAATTTCCTCAGCTCTCTGGTAGTGGTTTACAGCACCATGACATCCATCCACCTGCTTACTTTCCACTATTCTCATTCCAACTATTTTTTTAAAAATAGCAGCAATTCAAAAGATGCAGTCTGCACACTAGAGAAGCAACCAGAAACGTGCATTATGTGATCCAGCTTTGAAATGCCATATTCTTCTCACCAAGAAAACAGAGCCCTCCTAAACTGTTCTTTCTTAGATCTTTCCAGCTACTTACCTTCATTCAAACATGGCTTCCTCCTGAAATGCAACCACCACCACTACCATCTCCTTTAGATGTTTACCCTCCATTCTCTTCACTCACACAGTTGTGATAATGTTTGCATCTTTTTTCCTAATTCCAGTTATACTTCCAGCTCTGTCCCTTTCCATTCACCCCATTCCACTTCGTTTTAAAAATCACTTGAAGTTCATTCTACGAGGTTCTCAGGTTTTTTGTCTAGTTACCTCTCAGCTTTCATCTGCAACTTTAATGCTTGGCTAGTCTTGCTCTTGAACTGCTCCACTGTTGATTTCAGCTCTCTCCTTGACAATTCCCATGGATCAGTTGCTTTCTGTATCTTTCTCACTGACTTCCTATAGTGAATCTTCCTTAGGAATGCTGTGCTGTGAAAATCTCTCCACCACATCATCATGAGCACTGTCAAAGGCCTCTCCACATTCTGCTCCATATTCCTTCTAGGAGCTCAGTCCATTTATCCAAAGACCTTCTCTAAAGTATTGTACAGCCAGCCCTCTACATTCCCAGATTTAACATTTGTGGATTTGATTATTAGTGAGTTTGTCTGAAGGACAACTGTGCTCTTCCCCCTCCCTCTGCATGGCCTGGAAAAGAGTGTGTGTGCTTCTCTTCCTGGGCTTTTCTCGTATTCAGAGTTTTTCCATTTTCGCAGGTATCTTGAACTCCAAACCCCCAAGAATGTGGAGAGCAGACTGTACTTTACTTTCTATTGCTGTTGCCCTCTGCAGCCTACAGCAGCCATGTTCTGTTTGTCCCTTTCATCAAATGTTTATATGGTTGCGCTGTTTTTCCAGTGCACTATGTGCCATTTCCATCTCTATTCCTGGATCAGTACCTCCATCTGAGATCTTTGCTCATGTTGTTATGTCACTGACTTTTCTGCAGGATAATAAAAGAGATGGCTGACTTAATCCACTGTAAATAAATTTCACTCCCTGTTCCTCCCACTTCTTGATTTACCAAGATAAACAACAGTACACCACCATTATGTTCAACTTCAGCATGAGGAATCCTCAGCACCTTTACCTTGATGATCTGCTATGGCATGCCACAACACTTCCCACCTACTCAGTTGCTCTTCAAGACTTACTGCATGAGTGTTAAAATCTGTTAAATGTGTCTCTCTCTCCCCTCTAGTTGTCCCCTTTTCTTTCATCTTTTATTTTTTTCTACTTTTCCTCCCATCTTGCTTGATGAATTTCTTACTCTGCTATTCTCATATTACTTCTCCAAGGGCTCATTTGATATCATCCCTGCTGTCTAGTTGCTGTTTCACCTTCACCATTACCATTCTCTTAATTCATATAATCAGTTTTTCTATCACTTTGGATACTTTCCTCCTGCAGTCCAACATGCTCCTGTTTTTTCTTTCACCTCTTACCAAAATCTCTTGATTCATCTTTGCTCTCCAGCAACTCAGTGGAATTTGGAGGCTCCCATCTGTAGTCCAAAACTTTGGACTGAAGCTTTAGTCCAAACTTTAAGGTGGTGACCTATTTTGGAGATAGGGTCCAGCACCTTGGGCAGCTCCTGTGAAGTCTGGCCCAAAGCCGAAGGCCGATTCACTGCTTCCTGACATGGAAGCCATAAGTACTCAGTGCAACTTAACAGCCAGTGTTTGTTCTACCCCATGGTAGATGAGATGAATTATCAATTTTCTCTTCTCCAGTTCAGCTCCAGTACAATCTGGTTTCAAACATCCCTGCTCCTGAAGCCCATAAAATAACCTGACAAATATCACTGACAACCTATTCACTGAAAAAGCTAAAGGTTTCTCTGCTCAGCCCTGATAACCTGCTCAATGAAAAATGTGAAGCCCTCTCTATCACATCTGCATAATCATTTTGGTCATTCTGCAGGTGGATACTCTTCCTCTGTTTTTCCTCTTTTTGGTGTGTATCTACCTTTCTCTTTCTATACACTGTCCCTAAGTGACCTTCTTAAATGTTGCTTTCATTTCCCCTTGTATGTGGATGACACTCTGCTCCAGGTAAATAAATGTTCCTGCACTGAGCTGCTCCTCTCCCTTCAGTTCTGCATTTCCTTCTGAGTGCCTGGAATTTCTCTTTGGGTGCTTTGTTATCACCTCCAACTCAATATGTTCAAAGCTAAATAACTAATCTTTCCTTCTAAACTGCCTTCTCCAGAAACACTTTCCTTATGCCTTGCTTATATTGCCATCACTGCTGTTGAACAAGAAGTCAACCTTGGCTATATCTTTTGCTCTTCTCTGTTCCATATATTCAGTCTGTGGCAATTCAAGTCATTCTGTCCTTTAAAAGTGAAGTCATTCCTCATTTAGGCTGTATCTGCACTGCAGAAATAATCCAGTTTGACACCACTTAAACTGCCATGGCTCAATGATATGGAATCCTGGGACTTCCAGTTTGTGGTGGCACCAGGGCTCTCTGATAGAGAACGCTAAATGTCTCACAAAACTATAATTCCCAAAATTCTATAGCATTGAGTCATGGCAGATAAAGCGGCATCAAACTGGATTATTTCTGCAGTGTGGATGCAGCCTTAGATTACTTCAGTGTTCTCTTATTAGGTTTCCTATTGTCTCAGTTTGGGTCCCTTATCTCTATCCAGTAATTTACTACCAAAATAATGCACCTCTGGTATCACTATGATCGCATAACATAGCATAATATAAATCTTTACAATGGCTTCTTATCTACTTCTGGATCCACTAGGGCCTGATCCTGTTCTGCCCAGTAGCAGAACATGTTATAAACCATCCTGGGCATAAAATGCTGTTTGAAAACACCGAAATTCTGGACCATGCCAATCACTACCATGTCAGGATGCACAGGGAAGCCATTGAAATCACAAACACCTGGACAATTTCAACAGGAAAGAGGAAAGCCTTAAAGTAAACAAGGTTTGGCTACCAGTCCTGAAAAATAGCAAGATGCAGACTCAACAAATGCAAATGAGAAAACTCCCAGGGTCAGGGGTTTCCCAGCAGACAATGAGCACTAATCAAGAAGACACTAATCCTCTTTTGCATAGCCTCCCACTCTGAGGCCTGCCATTAGCAACAGAACAATCCACATGCAAATCACTCCTGCCTTCCAAGGTCACACAGAATATATATACCCAACTCCTTTCCAGGCAAGCATTCTCTGAAGACGCCAGCCACAGATGCTGGCGAAACATCAGAAAGAAACTCTTCTAGAACATGGCCACATAGCCCAAAAACCCCACAAAAAACTACAGAAGCAGACAGCTGGCAGCAAAAAGTTTTAGTTTTTAGAATTTGGATTTCCTTTGGAGCCCCTTTTCACTCGCTGCCCCTCACTCCTGGAACCTTCTTCCCCCATGAACAAGAGCCATCACTTCTTTAACCAGCTTCAAAACAGAGTTGAAGACCAACCTGTTCAGAGAAGCTTTCCTAGGCATTGCATAACTGTCACTTGCTATTTGATGTTCTTTTGTTGCCTGTTTTATTGAATCATTTCCTGTATTGCTATGTATTGCTAGCCCAACTGTTAAAGGACTACGGAGAGGCGATACGAGCAGCAAAGAATTCGTTCTATGGTGCTCGTATTGCGTCCGCAGAGTCGCGTCCGGCAGAGTTGTTCAGGGTGGTCAGGGAGCTAACTCAGCTCCCTCCCGCCCTGAACCAGATCCTTGAACCTACTAAGGCCTGCTGTGACTTATTTAACGACTTTTTTGCGGATAAAACCTCTCGAATAAGCGAAGGTCTGAACGCCGACATTTTAGCAGAACCTAGGGTAGAGGTGTCCAGAGCCTCCGTGGACTTTATTAAACTGGATCGGTTTGAGTCGGTGCGTACTGAGGATGTGGACAAGATCCTCGGAAGTGTTCGGAAGACAACCTGCTCTCTCGATCCCTGTCCCTCATGGTTAGCGGCCCAGGGGGCACTGGCGGTAACAACCTTGTTACGCCGGATAGTTAATACATCTTTGAGGGATGGGCAATTTCCATCACAATTGAAATTGGCCATAGTAAAACCTATTCTAAAAAAGCCCTCCCTCGACCCCCTGGTTCATAATAATTATCGGCCTGTTTCGCTGCTACCATTTTTGGGAAAGGTGATCGAGAGGGCGGTTGCAATCCAGCTTCAGGCGGTCTTGGATGAAACGGATTATCTGGATCCATTTCAAACTGGCTTTCGGGCGGGTTACGGGGTTGAGACGGCCATGGTCGCCTTGGTCGATGATCTCCGTCTGGGCATCGACAGGGGAAGCGTGTCCCTGTTGGTGCTCTTGGACATCTCAGCGGCTTTCGATACCATAGACCATGGTATCCTTCTGGGACGCCTGGCAGAGGTGGGAATCGGGGGCACTGCGCTCCAGTGGTTCCGGTCCTACCTCTCTGGGAGGTCCCAGATGGTGCAGCTGGGAGACGTGTGCTCCGATGAGCGGGCCCTTAAAACTGGGGTCCCTCAAGGAGCCATTCTGTCTCCCATGCTATTTAACATTTACATGAAACCGCTAGGAGAGATCATCCGGAGACATGGGGCGCGGGGTTATCAGTACGCTGATGACACCCAAATTATTTTCTCTATGTCTCCGACTGATGCAGTGACCAGGGATGGGGTCTCTCCTCTCGTGGCCTGTCTAGAGTCTGTAATGGGCTGGATGAGGGAAAACCGACTCAAGTTGAATCCAGAGAAAACGGAGGTACTAGTGATAGGTTCCCCTGGTCCAGGAATGGCGGTGGTTCCACCTGTCCTGAACGGGGTCACGCTCCCTGTGAAGGACTCCGTGCGCAGTCTGGGGGTGCTTCTTGACTCGTCGCTTCACCTGACTGCTCAGGTGAATGCGACGGTCAGGAGCACCTGTCATCAGCTTCGGCTTATTCGCCAGCTGCGCCCATACCTGGCCCAGAGGGACCTTGAAACTGTTGTAAATGCTCTGGTAACCTCGAGACTGGATTTCTGCAATGTACTCTACATGGGGCAACCCTTATACCAAACTCGGAAGCTGCAAATGGTGCAGAACATGGCAGCCCGGCTGGTCACTGGCGTTTCCAGGACCAGCCAGATAACACCGGTACTTAAAGATCTCCATTGGCTGCCCATTCGCTTCCGGGCTCAGTATAAGGCGTAGGTAATTACCTATAAAGCCATAAATGGCTTGGGCCCAGGATACCTAAAGGACCGCCTCTCCCCGTACATTCCGCCTCGCACCCTCAGAACGTCTGGGCAGCAATTACTGAAGGTGCCTGGGGCGAGATTATCCTCCACTACACGGAGGGCATTTTCCACTGCTGCCCCAGTCCTTTGGAACACGCTGCCCACTGAGCTCCGCTCGACTACCACCCTGGCCCAATTCAGGAAGGACCTGAAAACCTTCCTGTTCCAACAGGCATTCCCCGAATAAAATCCTGTGGGCCTCCCTCCTCTTTCGTGGCCAAGAGGTTGGGCTATGGGGCTTTTTTGCCTGTTATTTTTATTGTTTGAATGGAGGGCTGATGTATTTGTATTTTAATGTATTTTTTGTATTTTAATGCTTCATGTATTAATGTTTTTAACCTTGTTGTAAGCCGCCCTGATCATAGGAAGGAGCGGGATATAAATAAAAACTTTATTATTATTATTATTATTTTATATGTACTATCCTACTAGTGAGGCAGGCTAACTCCAACAGGCCTCCCTGGAAGAAGATTAACCATCCATTATGAAGCCAAGCCCTCCCTCCAGTCCATCTGCCTTGGTCCAGGCCTTGGAGGTAGAGAGGAACTGCTGGACCTCATCCCCTTCCCCTCCACCACTCGCTTCTCCTTTTGTGTCATGTCTTTTTAGATTGTAAGCCGGAGGGCAGGGAACCGTCCAATTAAAAAGATTGTATGTACAGCGCTGTGTAAATTTACAGCGCTTTATAAATAAAGGTTAATAATAATAACAACAACAACAACAACAACAACAACAACAACAACAACAGATTAAGGATGCTCAACCTGTATCTCAAACTGCCTTTTTCGCTCATCTGATGTCTGGAGGTCTTCGACTCTCTGAAACTATTCAAGCCTCCACCTCTTGCTGCCCTTCCTCAAAACTCACTTTCTCCATGAAACCATTGGAAAGATGTGACTGCATGGGCAGAGACAAACTGGCCCTACAGATATGGTTGAAATATTGAGTGATTCAAAAAGAATAGCACAAACTGTATAAGAACAGCTTTACTTTTGCACCTTTCTTTTTTAATCATCCTGTACCATGGTCATCATTCACAGCCATGCTATAGTTCAGCAATATCTGGAAGTTACACCACTCCTGCCCTGCTTCAGCTCAGCCTGTTAGTTAACCCTATGCACAGATAACAGAACCAAACATTGGCGGGATATAGACCGCCATATAGTACGTATTCTATACGTACTAGGGTTAGGAAGGGGCGGTGCTTCCGCACCCCCCTAACCCTAGTACGTATAGAATATGTACAACATGGCGGCGCCTATGACGTTGCGAATGCGCCAGCGGCGCCTCGCGACGTCATAAAGGCGCCGCAAAAAGAAGCTCCAAAATGGAGCTTCTTTTTTGCTCCGTGTGGGAGCCGCGTGGTTTGGCTGCTGCGGCTCCCTCGTGGAGCAAATGGCGCCGGCGGGAGACCGCCGCAAAGCGGCGGTCTATATCCCGCCATTGTTACCTATTTCTTAACTGCCTTCTCCTCCAATTTCCTTTGTTCAGGGGTGTAGGACTACATAAAGCTCTCACCAAAGCCATTTCTGAAGCCAACCAGAGACCCCACAATAAATTCTCATTTTGAAAATTTAAACTATGGGCCATGGGGATAATTTAGCTGGATTTTTGGTCCTAACTGGCTTTTTTAAAATCTGAGAGGCCTATTCAGGGGGGAATCAGAAAGAAACTAGACACTTACAATGGGGTGCTGGGGGGGGGGAAGAGAACTGTGGGAGCCTCAAAATGGTACCTTCAACCCTCAATGTTGCCTATCCCCGCTGTAGGCCCTGCTGAAATTTAAACTAAGCACCTCAGGAGAACAATCTATCTTCGTTGTACTCTGTATAGCACTAATGGAGCTGTACAAATCAAAATAAAAAATCAGAATAAAACAACTAACTGTTGACCAGAAAAGGCATATTAAAATGCCCCCAAAGCCAGTCCTTGGCAAAGACAGGGATGAGCAGAAGAGAAGGGGAAATTGTGTTTTCTGTACTTTAATAGCAAGGGGATTATTTAGTGAATGGAAAAGTGCTAAGAGAAATGGTTGCTTTTCAGGAGTGCTTTTTCTGGAGGAGAGAGTTAAGATTCAGAAAGATGGAAGTGCATCAGCTATAAGTGAGGCACCTGCTAAAGTTTCATGGGACAGAATCTCTTAGATCAGTGCTACTCAAAGAAGGGATCCAGCCCAGCAACCATTAGCTACCAGTATCTAGTGAATTTCCAGGAAAGAAAGAAAGAATAGTAGCCAATGGGGAAAAATATGATATCAGTCCCCCACATACTGGAGGGAAAATAGCTGGTTTCCACAACAGATAACATGAGATACAAGGCCTTAGATCATGAGATAAAATTAAGTCCATTCATTGAAACATTTATTTCCAAATATGTTAAGGTGGCATACTTTCCTATCTCCACCTTTGGGTTGTCTGCAGTGAAGAATGCACATTTGTATTCTTAAACCACACACACACAGCTGTATTGTTAATTTTAGCAATAAAATGTTGTTTAAAAAATATCCATAAGAAAATAAAACTAGATCTTCCAATTTTGCAAAATTCCTGTGGAATTCAATACATGGAAATTCTTTACATGAAATGCATAGGAAATAGGAGCTAACTGTCATTCTAAGAAACATTTTTAATTTATTGACTGCCACATAAAGATGCTTTAGAATTAAAAGATAAGGGGGAAATATCCTGTCTATATAACTGACACCCTCCAGAGCAAAGGTGGGGTTTTTTCCATTATAGGGGAAAGTTCACATTATATCAGAACACAGAAGTGGATTATATTCAGATGCAAGACAAAATTTGTTCAATAGCCTTAAACACATGTAATTAAAGGTAGGTCTCTGAGAGCTACCATTAAATAAAACAAAGCAAAACAAAACAAAACATACTTCTCACTCAAAAATATAAAAGCAAAGGTAACCTTTAAAATAGTTTAGTCTTTATCAAATATATATATATATATATATATATATATATATATATATATATATATAATTATTTAATTACAGCATCTTAGAAGAACAGAACCTGTTGAACTATTTGCAAGAGTTAACCTCCAATAACATCATATTTCAACATGTTGGTCCCATGCCAGAAAAGAGTTAGACTTATGTCCCATTAGAATTCATTGTGATTCATTTCAGACTCATTCATTTTAATACAGTGAACTTTCTCTAGATCAGGGGTGGGCAACTGGAGAGGGCCCAGGGGCCAGCCCTCTTTCTGAAGCCAACAGAAGCTGTAAGACCCACAGTTGAATGTTGCAGAAATTTGGTTATCCTTGCATGCCTTGCTTTAAGCCAAAAATGCAGTTAAAATTACTTGTGCTATCAGATTTTGGCTATAGGATTCCGCATGCTGCTATGTGTGGCTGAGGTTTCTAATTCTTTGCTAATTTCATTCTTGAAGGAAGCAACAAGTAATTTTAGTAATCCTCTTTCCACTGCAAAAAAAGTCTATGAAAGTGCTGCAGTTTTTAAAGGCTATTTGAAGTTTGAGACTTATTCTGTGTAAAATTCACAACTGGTATTTTTGTGCAGAAACCAGTATATTTCCATGCAGAAAATGCTGTTTCCTGTCAGAAAAGACTGTTTTCTATACAAACATACTACATGCAAAATTTCACAGATTAAACTGCAAAGATTCTTCTCAGTGCGGGAGACCTTTCCCTCATTTCCCCCCAAATATTCTTTCCATCCTTACCCTGCTCACCCTGATCAAGAAAATGGCCATTATTTTCTCTTTGTTTTCTAGAGAAACGCTGTTGATTAAACTGTGGCTTGATAATTTCAAGTTATTCATCTTATCTTGAATAGAAAAAGCTCTATTCCAATAATAAGCAGTAAAGATTTGGCAATAGACTACAGTTCAGACATTTATTCCTACTGCACTAATACAGCTTGCTCAAAGGATTTAAAAAAATGTCCTTGACCATCATGACATTAATCCATAGCAGTAAACAAACAAAACATGCAGCATCTGTTTAACAGGCCTCCTTCCTACTTGCAGGCTCTAAGGTTTATTCCACCTCTATCGCCACAGAATAACACTGAAAAGAAAATAGCCCTCTCTGGTAATCATTGACAAATAGGATGGAATTTGGGATTGTACAGGGCAGGGTGCTTGGCCTGATCTCCTCGCTAACTTTAGTTTCAGGTTTCTTCCTGACCAAGGATTTAAGCACTAGGCAAAGCAGCCAAAAAACAAGAGGGGAAACCCACAAGTAATTCAAGATTTCTGATTTACCTGCTGTCCATTTCAGTGGATTTATAGCACAGTGATTATTTCACATTTCCAATAGGAGTTAATTGTGTAGCTTAACTCTTGTTTTTAGATTCCCTTTGACACATACACATTTTCTTAGCCACATCTGCACCTGTTCACCTCCCCCAAACATTGCATAGCCACCATTTACTGTAGTTCCTTTCTCATCCATCAAGCCTTAGAATAAACACAAATAGTTTATGTCTGCCAGAATTTTGTAAGTACTTTGACATCATTTTTCTTTGCTTCATCCTTTACATGTCTCAAGTTTTACCCTCAGCATATCTACAAGTCATCAATAATTCTGGCCCCAAATCATGTCCTTGATTTATACATAATGTTGACTTATACATGAATATACAATATATAAAGATAGCACACTGCCCATTGATAAACTTCCTGAAATAAAGTATCAAGGCTGAACATCACAGATAATTAAAATGATATCATTATGTTAACAATAATTCATAATATACAATGTTTGAAAAAAATATATAACAAATCAGCAATGATCAGACAGACTTTCAAGTGAGAATACTGTCTTTACCCCTCTCCTGGCTTCTTTATTTCCTTTTTATACAATGAATATGGCCACAAAAACACTAATTTTAGGATGCTGTACATTGGTGGCCACTTTTGTGCCATTCCCCAGGTTGGTGCAGCATAAAGAAATTGACAATCTACCTGACCCAATTGGCAGTGCTGAAGCATAAATTGATATTGTATGACTTGTTCCTTAAGTGCAATTATTGCTTCATCTCACAGCAATTTCTCCTTCCCTTTTTCTTTCTCTCATGCTGCCTTGATTTCCAGGGAAGGGGTGGGAGGGTGGGGAGGGGAGATGACAGATGCAATATTTTGCAAAATGAGATAATTATATAGCAGCCGCACGGAGAGATTAGATTAGTAAGAGATTTCAACACAAGGACATTTAATAAGAATGAGACACAGGTACATGAAAACCCAGACAACAGAAAGGTCATCATCATCACCATCTTCTTGAGGTTATGAAGCAAAATGCTTATGACCTACACACAGCCTTCAATACTCGCTGCAGTAATTCTATTGTTATTGCAAATGCAAATAATAGGATTATTTTTTCTACAGATGTAGTTTCTTTCTCTTTCTCTGACTCACTCGTGTACCTGACTTTCTACCCCCACCCTACAAGCTCAACTAAGATAATTCAGATGCGGCAATGCATTCAAAATGCATTTGCTGCTCCCCAGCCAATACTGCCAAAAGATATAGGAAATGTAAAAGCAAAAAGGCCCACACCAAACACACTTGTTGTCATTACCTTTTAAACATCGTGTAACTATACCTTTGCTATATCTGCACATTAAATGGTTCTGGACCACCCCTTAGCAAAATGATTATCTGCGTTTCCTGTAGGGAGACTGATTTAATGTTTAAAAAAACCTATAGTCATCCATCATATATATTTTAGACACATGGAGTATAACATTTCAGAATTATAAAATCTTGTTTCTCATTTGAGAAAGGCTTTTGGCATATAGAAAAATTTCACACACACCCCAACCCTGCTTTTAAAAATGTTGATGCCAACCTCAATAGATAGGCTTACTTCTATATCACACAGTTTCCCAGCCCTCACAGCAACTGAATCCAAGAATGGACTGGTTCGCATCTATAAACTGTTTGCTATATTTTCTGAACCACAGATTTAATAGAAATCTCTGCAAGACACTGATTTGATAACTCTGTATAATAATGTGAAGTCAGTGAGAAAGCAGTAACCCACCTCACCTTTCCTGCACACCTATAACCTCTACAGAATGGGCCATAGCCTAAAGTCTCCTTATGGATAAAACAGGTATCCAACCTCTATAGCATTCATTTTTCTCTGGGAAAATAAAGATCCCTTCTCTGTCAAGATACTTCAGATCTATTGCTTTGGGCCTCACATATTTTTCTGTCTGTTACCCTATAAGACATTGTCATGGCAGAAGGGCAGCGCAGGATAAGATGGCAACCAGATATTCTCCTGACTAAGGGAAAATGAATCATCTGCTGGAGCAGGGATGTGTAGCTTCACAATACTAAATTGGAAGAAATGTGTAATTATTCAAATGCCATTGGTAAAAGGTAAAAATATCCTACTCTGAGATGTTGGACATACAAATGCATATCCACTCTGTTGTGACCATCACTGTACATTTATCCACTGTTCGCTATCTCAAATTCATTGACTGTACAAGTAGCACCAAAGGATCCCCCTGTTCCACATCTCACACCATCCAATTGTGGCTAATGGCCAAGGCAAGACTGGGCCAATAAGATTCTGGTCACCTGGCAACCCTAATATTCAATGCCAAGAGTGAACCAGAATACATCATGTTGTTGTTGTTGTTATTCTGTATATTATTTATACAAATTTAAAACAGTGTATGGTAAAACTGTATAAAACATTAAAAATACAAAGTTTGAAAAACAATTAAGCAATTCAAACAATAAAAACGTTACATTATTAAAATTTTAAAAATTGAGCCTTCCATGATGATTTTACCACTGGGTTACATGTACCGAGAGGTGCTGTATAAAATCCTCTGTCAGAGTCTTTATAAATGTCTTAGAAACAGATTATACTCTGCAGCTGGTTCCCATTTTGCATTGCCCTGCTCCTCAATTAATAGTAGTTTTAAGGAGCATTTAGTCTTTCCTTTGTAGCTCTGAAGAGTGTAATGTGACAAGAGTCCTCAAGGGGGCAGTACATGTTTCATAGCCTACCATGTAGTGCTTTCTCAGAGGAATGAATTTGTTCAGACATATTTGGCACAAAATCCTGCTCTCTGGTCCGCAGTGCAGATTTCATATGCACACAGCAGGTTTTTTCAGATGCAGTTCTCCCCCTGCTTCCCTCCAAGGATCTCAGAGTGCTTTACATACATTAATAAATGAAACCTCTGCACACTGCAAAGTATAAGGAATAGCAAACCCTTTCTGGCACAGACTGTTTGTAGCTAAGTCAGAAATAAAATTCAGGCATCCCACAGTGTAGTTCCTCCCCACAGCATCAGCAAGTACTGGCTTAAATTCTGCAGATGTCTGTAATCTACAACAATATGTTGTTGTTGTTTTTTCAATTTTAAGCAATGCAATACCTTGCCTACCCAGACAGTTCCTTGCGACCCTGATGTTTGCCAAAATCTGTCAGGCCAAAGAGTTATTGTTTCTTTTACTTACTTACAATGTTTTTGTATTTCCATTCTGTAAGAATTATCAGGTTTGATTACCTTAAAAGAAATAGTAAAATAATTAATGTACTAATAAAACAGATCCAAAATGGTTACAACAATTATAGAAGAATTTACTGTTCATGCATTATATAAGTCTAAAAAGAAAGGAAAGAACCTGATTATCTGAACCTCCAAGATATATTCATTGTCTGTACATCCAAACTAGTTGTGCCTCCTATGGCCTTCAAAATGGGGCACTTGCACTAACTGTTTAAAAAACACCAACTTTGACTCTCTGTATGTTAAGAATATCTTGAAATCATGGCCTGCTCAAGACAATCCACTACCTACTGTATATACTCATGTATAAGTTGACCTCATGCATAAGTTAAGGACAGTTGGAGGCCAAAATTATGGATTTTGATATGATCCGTGGATAATTTGTGGATAAAACTTAGGGGCATGTAACAAAGGATGTAAAGGATGATGCCAAAGAAACTGGAACATTCAAACAGGCATGTTTGTGCTCACCCAGTAATGTAAGTAATATGTGCAGACAAAATGGCCACCAGTACATTGTGACTCACTCTAGCATCTGGATAAGGGTGCTTCAGAGGGCAAAAGAAAAAGAAAATATTCAGTGACTGAAGGTATTGCCTTGTCTTAACATGGTCAGCTCTTGGCATTTGCAGGGGTTAGTTGTGTAAGACCCTGTGAAAGTGGGAAAAGAGCAAATCCTTCCCCCCCCCCCACTCAATTTGAAGGGCTAAGGTGCCAGTAAGAGAAGCCATTCAGGCCAAAAGGAGGGTTCAGCATGAGGCTCCTTGGATCCATTCCGCTGACGAAAACACCAGTACCATTTCAGGGGGTCAGTTGCCCCGCCCGTCACACTTCCCACCCAGGAATTCAAAAAGTCCAGATGTGGCACCAGAAGAAAGAGTGTATACGGGGCAGGTGCTTCTTTCAGGTTCTCCTGGGACAATAAGCATTCGTTTTTTACCACTCTACTCAGAAAAGGGGATGGTTCCTGTTTTAAAATACAGTATTTACATTGACCCATGGATATGTGGACCTAGGGTTTTTAAGTCCATTTTTTGACTAAAATTTCTAGACGTATACATGAGTATATACAGACACAGAGTAGCATCTGTCTGTGATGTGATGACTGATCACAAGTTCTCCAAGGCCATCATAAGCCAGAATTCTTTGTTCTGTCAGAAGTCCCTAGTTCATCATGTAGCATCCTTACTCCATGTGAGGAACTGAGGCAAGATGGCCAAACTTTAAATACTTTTGTTACCATGGCAAAACTGCAACACTGATGTCTTCCAGGGCTACATCAGCCAATAAAACTTGCCACTGGGCAAGGAGGCTAAAACTGTTTTCTTATTTCATGCCATCTAAGATGGCATTTATGCATAGGCAATAGAAGTCTGTGCTGTTCCAAACACGAATGTATTGGAATTTCTAGAAATCGAAAATCTATATAAGATTTATTTAGTCTAGGTGATGTATACTACAGTATTCCAAAATTGTGAGGTTAAAACATGTGTCTTCCTGAACATATTCCTAACACACTGTGCCCAAAGGGAAAAGAGGAAATAAAAGAAAATTTAGAAAACACAGCCAACGATGTTGAAAATCCTTTTAATTTTGGAACCTGCTTTTGCCTCATATCCCCATTTCAAGTCAATAATTCTTTAGAGGGGGAAATTTTTGGTTCACTCTCAGTGAAAATGCAGCTGGTATGGTCATCATTCCTTTAGGGGAAAATTAGCCAGAGTGATTTGTGTTATCAGAGGTTGGACGTGTCAGTGCACAAGTCTACCCAAACAAATTCAGTCATGTTGGACTTCTAATAACTTACAGAAGATTCTTTCTTTCCAGCAAATCACAAAGATTAAAGAGTTGCTGTTTACAAGTCTCCTTTAGTTAGTATTGTCCCCTCTTGGGTGCCATTAACACATTGACATTATCTTCTCATTAACATATTTTTGGAAAAACACTCAGCCTTTACCATCATTTTTTTTTCATTTCTTGTTATCAAGGTTTATTGGGAAAAAACAACAACAACAAGCACAAAATTCCATTGCTTCTTGGGAAGTCTGTCACAAACAATCAAAGCTTATGTACCATGTATCACTTTGGACCTTCAATTAAAAAAGCCAAGCTGATGCTTGAATAACAGAACAAATAGCGATGATAAAATATTCCAAATATTTTGCCCATTTTTGAAAAAAAAGATTTGATTCTATTAACAGATGAATGCTAACCAGTGAACATGATTAAAATTGCTAAGGCTGGCAAAATATTAAAGCTTTGAAGAGCATGTATCAGAATGGATTCTACCGTGCTGAGACTGCCTCAGGCTTTGCAAACCCATTTCTCCCTCCATTGGTGTTGAAGTGCGAGTTTATCTCCCTTGTTAAGTAACCGTATCATAACGATCTGCAGAATATTTTTGAAGTTTCTGCTGACCCAATTCAAAATAACAATGTGAAATTTATTAGTCTCTGCTGAGGCATGAATTCAGAGGAGAAAGCATGTGTCATATCTGGTCAGGGTCTTTGTATACATATTTTATGCAAATAGCAATTACAATGAAAGCCAGCCATCAGTGACAACAGAACAGATAATGTGGATGCCTCTGCCCCATTTCTTCTGGCCTCAATTAATTTCTTTCCCCCTGCCTTTTGCCACCACAGAAGAAGAAACTTGCACCCCACATTTATGAACTCTTCTTGCTTCTTAGTTGAGCTAAATGCTAGTTTTGTTGTGATTAAAACAATACATTAGGTAACAGTTATGACACTCATTCAAATGCTATTGAGTCTATGTACAAAAGGGAAAGTGAAAGTTGAAACATTAGTGATACTATGAATGGTGCATCGTTTCATATCAAATCAAATTTAAAAAGGAAAGTGGACTCCAACAACTAAAAGCAAGAATACCTCAACAATCAGGAAGAAGGATGTTAAAAACCATTTCTCCAAATTACAGTGGGTGAAGTCTGCAACATTTTAATTGGATATTGCAAGCTGTTTTCTCTTCATCCAAAATGCCTGGGGAAAGATTGTTTTGGATTTTGGAATCTCTCCCCCCCCCTTGGATTTTGGAATATTTGCATATACATAAGGAGATATCTTGAGATATCTCAAGTCTAAAAATGACATTCATTTATGTTTTTGTATACACCTCATATAGTGGACCCTTGTTATACGCGTGGGGTTGGTTTCAAGATACCTGTGATAAAAATATCCATGTATGCTCAGTACCATGAAATTAATGATATAGCAAAATGGTGTCCCTTATTTAAAAATGGAAAATCAAGGTTTGGATATTTGAAATTTATACTTTTTTTGAACATTTTCAGCAGTCAGAGATAGACCATGGGGTAAGGTATGCATTGCCCAGATCCTTACATTATATTCAGAGTATGCCAAAATATCACTTGTTTAAAATCCTATGATTGACATTTGTTTCATATAGTAGATCTCTTATAAAACGCATTAGGACATTTATTATTGTGATTGTTCTTCTGTAGCACCTTCATGGGGCTTGAATGAGATATAGACATCCTAAGGGAGCTTAAATTCTAAAGAGAGGATAGCCAAGGTGGCAAATGGGGGTAGGGGAAAGAGAGGAATATACACTACATAAATGAGCTTAACAGGGATGCAGTAGCTTAGTGATTAAGATGCCAATTCTGATGATTCAAAGTTGGAAAGTTGGCAGTTCAAGGCCCAAATGTCGCATGACGGGTGAGCTCCTATCATTAGTCCCAGCTTCTGCCACCTAGCTGTTCAAAAGCATGCAAAGCAAGTAGATAGATAGGTATCACTTCTCAGTGGGAAGGTAACAGTGTTTGGTGCAGTCATGCTGGCCACACACCACCAGAGCAGTCCTTGGACAACTCTGGCTCTTTGGCTTAGAAACGGAATTAAGCACCACCCCCTACAGTTCAGTTACAACTAGACATTCATGTCAAGGGACTTCCTTTGCCTTTACCTTTACATAAGCTTAGTAACAGTTGAGGATACAGAATCAGTGGTGTTGCCAAAAGAGGGAGTTTTGAAGATGGTGTTGAAACCACAAAGGTTTCCCACATAGATGTTCAGGAAAAGGCAGAACGGGAAACATTAAATGAAATATCCCAATTTAGTTGACTTTGTTGTTGCTGTGTGCCTTCAACTCGTTTCTGACTTTAAGTGACCCTAGGAGAGCCTATCTTGGGATTTCTTGGCAAAATTTTGTCAGAGCAAGTCTACAATTGCCTTCTCCTGAGGCTGCCAGCATGAGACTTGCCCAAGATCACCCAGTAGGTTTCATGGCAGAGCACGAATTGATCCCTGATCTCCAACATTCAACCACTATGCCTACCAGCAGTATGAAGTTGAGGTCTCAAAATAACCCCAGTGACAAACTCTTTCAAGAGGACTAAGGAAAGGAACAAGTATCTGTCATCTACTCCCTGCTATAGCTGGGGCAAGTCAATGGAGATAAGGAGGGGGGCTGCCAGGATGGAAAGATAGACTACAAGTTTCCCTCAATTGATGAAATAGATGTTCTTAGTTCTAACCTCTTAAACAGAAAAAATGGTGACAGAGCAAAAAATAACATAGGAAGATTGGGGAAGGCCCACAAGCAGTGGAAGTAGCTCCCCCACTATGCAGTTGCCACCTTTTTTTTCTTTGCCAGGTTCCTGTGCTCACCAGATTACCTAACAATTAAAAAATTAACAGGTGAAGTCAATATCCATCAGTGAACTGCAGTGACAAGGAAAGCTACGCTTGTCTGTCACAGCTTTCAAAGGCAGAGTCCGGTAAGATCAGAAGATCGCAATCCTAATTCTTCTGTGATGCTGTCAGAAAGCATGCCAGCAGTTGTCCTTTCAGTGTGTGCTCTCCTTCAGCTAGTGTCTGTTCCTGTGACAGCTAAACATGTGCTACATTAAAAGCATAGTACAAAAATAATAAACACAAGAAGTAGTCCTGTACCAAAAGGTTGGAGTATAAATGAATTGTTACATACAGAAGCTCTAATTGAGTAGGTGTGGTAACAAGTAAATTCCCAGCAGGGCATAAATGACCCTTTTATGTGAAAGAACTGAAATCGGTAACCAATACTTTAGGTGCAGGAGATATGTAAAAGATCTATGCTTATTATTGCCTTAGTTTAATAAACTAATTTTGCTCTTTCTTTACATTTATACGTTCTTGCTCACCAAATGACTGCCTTGCCACAACAAAGTTTGAATAAATGGTACAATGTGAAAAATCTCTCCATCTCACTGTTTCTCTGGTTTGTTTGTATCAGGTTGAGACTTTATATTTCCATGCACTAAAATTGTACAAATTCTTGTGCATTTTTCTCCTTTGTACATTTATTTGTACAATAATGTTTGTACTAATTTATGCAACTCTTCCCCATTGGAGAAAACTGTGTTTCTGTGTATTGCTTTTTAATTATGCACAATTTTATCCATCCCATGTAAATTATGCTCATTTTGTGCACACTTAATTTTTTTAGAAATGCCTGCAAGCCTCACAGATACATGAAAGCTCAAGGTGTAGCACATATCTTCTCACAAGTCTTGGGAGGTGCAAAATGTTAATTTCACAACACTGTCAAGTCTAATGAAATTTCTTTCCACCAAAATAAGTGGGATCCACCATACACACCACAGAGAACCTACGTACAGACAGATTTGTCTTGTTATTTCCTTTACAGAAATTGCACTGGCGCCAGTGGTTCTGGTCCTACCTCTCTGGGAGGTCCCAGATGGTGAGCGGGAGACGATGCTCCGATGAGCGGGCCCTTAAAACTGGGGTCCCTCAAGGAGCTATCTGTCTCCCATGCTATTTAACATTTACATGAAACCGCTGGAGAGATCATCCGGAGACATGGGGCGCGGGGTATCAGTACGTGATGACACCCAAATTATTTTCTCATGTCTCCGACTGATGCAGTGACCAGGATGGGGTCTCTCCTCTCGTGGCCTGTCTAGAGTCAGTAATGGGCTGGATGAGGGAAAACGACTCAAGTTGAATCCAGAGAAAAGGAGGTATATGATAGGTTCCCCTGGTCCAGGAATGGCGGTGGTTCCACCTGTCCTGAACGGGGTCACGCCCCTGTGAAGGACTCTGTGCGCAGTCTGGGGGCTTCTTGACTCGTCGCTTCACCTGACTGCTCAGGTGAATGCGACGGTCAGGAGCACCTGTCATCAGCTCGGCTTATTCACCAGCTGCGCCCATACCGGCCCAGAGGGACCTTGAAACTGTTTGTACATGCTCGTGTAACCTCGAGACTGGATTCTGCAATGTACTCTACATGGGGCAACCCTTATCCAAACGTGAAGCGCAAATGGTGCAGAACATGGCAGCCTGGCTGGTCACTGGCATTTCCAGGACCAGCCAGATAACACCGGTACTTAAAGATTCCATTGGCTGCCCATTCGCTTCTGGGCTCAGTATAAGGCGTTGGTAATTACCTATAAAGCCCAAATGGCTTGGGCCCAGGATACCTAAAGGACCGCCTCTCCCCGTACATTCCGCCTCGCACCCTCAGAATGTTGGGGCGCAATTACTGAACGTGGCCTGGGGCAAGATTATCCCCACTACACGGAGGACATTTTCCACTGCTGCCCCAGCCCTTTGGAATATGCTGCCCACTGAGCTCCGCTCGACACCACCTGGCCCAATTCAGGAAGGACCTGAAAACCTTCCTGTTCCAACAGGCATTCCCGAAAAATCCTGTGGCCCCCTCCTCTTCCGTGCCAAATTTTTGGGCTATGGTGCTTTGTTTTTCCTGTTATTTTTATTGTTTGAATGGAGGGCTGATGTATTTGTATTTTAATGTATTTTTTGTATTTTAATGCTTCATGTATTGATGTTTTTAACCTTGTTGTAAGCCGCCCTGATCATAGGAAGGAGCGGGATATAAATAAAAACTTTATTTATTATTTATTACCTCCAAAGTGACCCGAAGCAGCTTTATTTTGGTCTGTCTGTATGGGGCTAAAGGCAAATAAAACTGCCCAGAGTATTCATGTCTGTATCTTATAAGAGTACATCTCCTCATATTAAGCATCTTAGGAAAGTGTCACGAGGAATGAAGTTGAGCTGCTTGCATAAGGAACAACCCCACTGAATCCCTCTGAGCAGAATCTGAGTGGGCAGCATAGTCTGACTTATGTGGGTTGCCCAGCCCTCAGAGCCTGGATGGAAGGCACTGACCAAGCTTTCTGAAGAAATGGTTCATCACTCAAAGCCACTCATTCCCAGGCTGCAAAGCAGCCCTATCTGGGACAGTCAAAGACTGGGAATGGCTGCCTGCCTATGCCATCTTTGCCTCCCAAAGATGGCTAGCCATTGCACCTTGATAAGTTTTTGATGGAGTATTTTTGAAAATGCAGACTGCAGCAGCTGGTGGTGGCTGTGGAGGAGAATCAGGACTCCCCCTCAAAACCATTCTTGAGTATGGATATCATCTAGGGATACTCATGAGAAGCAGCCTTCTGCATGATGATCCTTAGAATATTTTTTAAAAATCTCTGCGAATTGTGCAATTTATTTATTAACAACAACACAAATATATCTTGGACTTAAAGACAATACATTTTAGACTCTGCTTATTTTAAAATGATGTAAGAATGATCCCCATTACCTCCCTATCACATAGTGGGGCATGCTAGAAATTAACTAGTAACAAGGAACGAAAAATGTACAATTGCAATGGCCTCAGGGTGAAGGCAAACCTATCTTTGTCCTATATTCTCTGAAGGATGAGAGAAAACTGAACAGCTGTTAAAAATTCACATGTGCTAATCATATTCAGCTCTTAGAAGTTTTTCTTCATCTGGCTTCCTCAAAGTGCCTTTTCTATAAAGATTCAAATAGAGAATGAGGAGAAAGTGAAACCCTGAAAGTGGAGGGATAAGTATGTGTTTTGGCTCCCAGTCAGGAGAAGGCCCTTGGTATTTATGGGTCCTAGGTAAGAGATCAAAAGTTAATTACTGCTTCATTATTGCTCTTTTCTTCATTTCAACAGCTACCTTTCATATGATGGGCAGCCCTTGGATGATGACAGCTTGTGGATATGAGACATCTGTTAATAGGATGAAAGCCAGTGTGGTGTAGGGGTTTGAGTATTGGGCTAGGATCCTGGAAGACAAGAGTCTCAATCCCTGCTTTGCTATGGAAACTCACTGGGCAACCTTAGTCAAGTGATGCTCTCTCAACCTTAGAGAAAGTAGTAGCAAGCCTCCTCTGATAAATATTACGCCCTCTCCAAAAACTCAAAACAAAACAGATTAACAATAGGTTCATCTTAAGGTTCCCATAACTTGGAAATGACTTAAAGGCAAACACAACAACAAATTGAAAGGACTGGGTGTTTTGTTCAATTGGTCTTCCCCTTGCAAACAGGATGCTTTTTAGCTGAGTCTCAGCGGGATGCCATTAGAGAGCTATGAATCATATAATAATTTATTTTCTCCTTGCCAGACTGAGTACTCTTACTCTCATGGGCCTAATCAGCTGATTTCTGCAGGCCAGCCATGCTACCACTAAAATGCAAGCTTTACAGATATCAAACTAGATGATACATTACTTGAGGAATGGGAGAAGGAAAAAAAGGCAGAAATCCAGTTTGTTGTTGTTGTTGTGTGCCTTCAACTTGTTTCTGACTTATGGTGACCCTAAGGTGAACCTATCATGGGGTTTACTTAGAATCATAGAATCGTAGAGTTGGAAGAGACCACAAGGGCCATCCAGTCCAACCCCCTGCCATGCATGAAATCCAAATCAAAGCATCCCCGACAGATGGCCATCCAGCCTCTGTTTAAAGACCTCCAAAGAAGGAGACTCCACCACACTCCGAGGGAGTTTCTTCCACTGTCAAACAACCCTTACTGTCAAGAAGTTCCTCCTAATGTTGAGGTGGAATCTCTTTTCCTGCAGCTTGGATCCATTGTCCCTGGTCCTGTTCTCTGGAGCAGCAGAAAACAAGCTTGCTCCCTCCTCAATGTGACACCCCTTCAAATATTTAAACAGGGCTATCATATCACCTCTTAATCTTCTTTTCTCCTGGCTAAACATCACCAGTTCC
>NC_056523.1:75035881-75039196 GCF_019175285.1 Sceloporus undulatus | reverse complement strand
TTAAAGACCTCCAAAGAAGGAGACTCCACCACACTCCGAGGGAGTTTCTTCCACTGTCAAACAACCCTTACTGTCAAGAAGTTCCTCCTAATGTTGAGGTGGAATCTCTTTTCCTGCAGCTTGGATCCATTGTCCCTGGTCCTGTTCTCTGGAGCAGCAGAAAACAAGCTTGCTCCCTCCTCAATGTGACACCCCTTCAAATATTTAAACAGGGCTATCATATCACCTCTTAATCTTCTTTTCTCCAGGCTAAACATCCCCAGCTCCCTAAGTCTTTCCTCATAGGGCATAGTTTCCAGACCCTTTACCATTTTAGTCGCCCTCCTTTGGATACGCTCCAGTTTCTCAATGTCCTTTTTGAATTGTGGTGCCCAGAAATGGACACAATATTCCAGGTGGGGCCTGACCAGAGCAGAATATAGTGGCACTGTTACATCTCCTTATCTAGACACTATACTTTTATTGATGCAGCCTAAAATTGCATTGGCCTTTTTAGTTGCCGCATAACATTGTTGACTCATGTTCAGCTTGTGGTCTACTTGGACTCCTAGATCCCTTTCACATGTAGTTTCATTCAGCCAGATGTCCCCCATCCTATATCTGTGCATTTTATTTTTCTGCCCCAAGTGCAGTACCTTACATTACCTTGGAAAGATTTGTTCAGAGGAGGTTTGCTATTGCCTTCCCCTGAGGCTGGGAGAGTGTGACTTGTCCAAGGAGTGCAGTCTCTTGCTGCTATGAATGTTACTACTTCTCCCATGTGCCTTTATGCAGCCTGGGTTTCATGGCTAAGCTGGGGACCAAACCCTTGTCTCCAGAGTCATAGGACTTTATCACACAGGAGGCAAGTATTCTCCTCCTGTCATTAAGTCATTCTTAAATCATGTTAATTGCGCAATTGGAGGGAAGATTATTACCCCCCTCCCCCGCATGCTTATCATGTTCTTGTCGCTTCTGTAAACAGTAATGAATGCATCATTTGGTATTAACAGGAGTTCCCATTAATACCAAATGACGTGTCCATTAATGTTTACAGACAGGACAAGAACGGGATAAGCACATGGGGGTGTGATAATCTTCCTCCCAATCACACAATTAACATGATTTAATGACAATGATAGGAGGAGAATGCTTGCCTCCTCCGTGTGATAATCTCCGTAGTCTAACAATCAAACCATATTGTCACACTGTGTACAGTTTGACACATTCATGAACTTGCTGAATCATCCAGCAAAACCAGCTCACCTTTTCCACTCAGAGGTTTTTTATTTTCTACAGACCACCTAGGAAGGCACTGAGGCACTATTTCTCGGGTCTATACTACCATCTATTGGTAGTAAAAAACAGGCTAGTCCCTCTAGTTCCCACTGTGGAAGGAAGAAAAGGCTGCATAAAGGCCTTGGGAGAAGTGGTAACAATCATAGCAGCAAGAGACTACACTCCTCCAGGGCCCTACAAGAACAACACATGTCTCCAGGTAAAGGAAAAAAATCTGAATATTACTTTTCAGAATGTCAAGCAAGCTGGTGAAGGGTCCAAATTCCTCTGCAATACAAATGTCAGAGAATTTCAAATATCAGTTCCTGCCACACAGAGTAGAAGGAGAGAGGTAGTTGGGCGGCCATTTTAAGTGGTGAGTGTTTGAATTTTTTTAAACCCTTAGGAGAGTGTGCTTGTTGTTGAGGGGATGGAGGTTCCGTGAGTCACATTTGTGAGTCACTAGGGGGCATAGGTAGCAGACTAGCTCTATATAACTACTCCCAGAGCTGTGCACCATTCACCCAAGGAGAACTACAGCAGAGGCTGAGTTGATTGAGCTCACTGCCAGAGATTGGTGAAAAGGCCAGGATCCGGGGCCTTGACAGTGGTGTTTACCGGAGGATTTTTTGAAGAGGAAGCTCACAGTCCTGTTTCAGTGATTACTTAAAGACTTCTCAGTATGGACACTGATGGAACTTCTGCAGTCACCTGCAACACTTGTGGGATGTTTGCCTTCTTGCCCACAGATGTGGAGAACTTCACATGCACCAAGTGCAAGTTGGTAGCAATCTTGGAGGAGGAAGTCCAGCAGCTGGAGTCCATAGTAGCTACATTTCAGCATATTAGGTAGCAAGATGATTTCCTGGACAGAACAGAACAGTCTTGAACAGGGACCACACAGAGGAAGTTGCTGGTCACTTCACATACACAGGAGGCAGAAAGCTGGAGGAATGTCACACAGAGAACTAGACCAACAAGGGATTGTTCTGGGAGCTTGCAGCTAGAAAATCGATTTGAAGCTCTTTCTCTTATCAAGGAGGACGAGGAAGAGCAGTATGTACAGACTTCAGGCACAGAGTAGGGGAGCCTGAGAGTTCCACTAGTGGGAACAGCCGCTGCTAAGCCTCGGAGCAGGGGTGTGGTCATAGTGGGGGACTCCTTGTTGAGGGGTACAGAACCAGTGATTTGTAGGCCAGACAAGATGTCTCAAGAGGTGTGTTGTTTCCCTGGGGCAAAGATCTGTGATGTGACAGACAGGCTGATAAGACTGGTTCTATGAGGGGGGACTTCTGGCAACGGATGGGTTGCATCTCACGCCAGTTGGAAGAAATGTTTTTGCCAACAGTCTCAAGAATTTGATCAGAAGGGCTTTAAACTGAGTTCCGGGGGGGAGGGAAACAATATTATGGAAGGTGAAAGGGATGGAGAAAATAGTCAAACTGACATAGAGGAAACAGGACAAATGGTGCAAGTACCCAACAGTGGGAGGCAAAGAAAACTTGCACAGGCACCAAGTAAAGAGGACCCATGGTCTGCGATGTCTCTACACTAATGCACAGAGCATGGGAAATAAGCACGATAAACTCGAACTCCTAATACAACAAAGCAAATATGATATAATAAGCATCATTGAAACCTGGTGGGATGAGTCTCATACCTGGAATGTAGAAATAGAGGAGTATAACCTTTTTAAGAGAAATAGGCCAAAAAAAGAAAGGAGAAGGAATAGCACTATATGTCGGAGATATTTACACTAGTGAAGAAATCCAGAACATCAATAGTGGAAGCCAGGTGGAGAGCATCTGAGTAAAAATTAAAGGGGAAGGAAACAACAAGGATGTTATGGTGGGAGTCTACTACAGACCCCCAAGTCAGATGGAGGAATTGGGTGATGCCTTTCTAGAACAGATGACTATACACTCAGAAAGGAGAGATATAGGCGGGGTACAGACCGCCGCTTTGCAGCGGTCTGGCGCCGCCGCCAGAAGGTCCGCGGGGGAGCCGGAGCCTTCAAACGGCCCGACTCCCGCGCGGACCGAAAAAAGAAGCTCCAAA
>NC_056523.1:75022654-75035781 GCF_019175285.1 Sceloporus undulatus | reverse complement strand
GTCCGTAATAGGCCCAGGGGCGTCTAAAAGAGACGCCCCTTTTTTAAAATGGGACGTCCTCCGGATGTCCCAAAGGGCCGTCTAGAAAGCCCCATAGTAGTGATGGGTGACTTCAACTATCCTGATATTTGCTGGCATTCCTCAAGGTCTAGCAAATTGCTCACTTCCCCCAAAGACAGTTTCATTTTCCAAAAGGTGAAAGAGGCAACAAGGGGGTCAGCTATTTTAGATCTGATCCTAACCAACAAGGATGACTTGGTTAATGGGGTGCAAGTGGTGGGATCCTTTGGTGGAAGTGACCATGTTCTCCTGGAGTTTGTTATACAATGGAAAGGAAAAGCCAGGCATAGTCAGACATGGATTCTAGACTTTAGGAGAGCTGATTTCCGTAAACATAGAGAAATACTGGAGGTGATCCCATCGTCAGGAATACTAAAAGAGAAGGGAGTTCAGGATGGACTGGTTCTATGAGAGTTTCTCAAAAGGGAGAGTTTCTCAAAAGGGAGATACTGAAGGCACAATTTCAAACAGTTCCAGTGAGGAAGAAAAATAGGAGGTGTCTCAAGAAACCGGGATGGATGACTAAGGAACTTTCAACTGAGCTAAGTTTTAAACAGAACATGTATAAGAAATGGAAAAATGGGGAATCACCAAAGGGGAATTCAAACAAATAGCTAGCCTGTGTAGGGATAAAGTCAGAAAAGCTAAAGCGCAGAATGAACTCAGGCTTGCTAGAGAGGTTAAGATTAATAAAAAGGGCTTGTTTGAATATATCTTCAACAGAAGGAAGAAAAAGGAAATGATAGGGCCACTGTGTGGAGAAGATGGCAAAATGATAACAGAAGACAGATAAAAGGCAGAATTACTCAACACCTTCTTTGCCTCAGTCTTCTCAGAAAATAAAATAAATCAATAAAAGTATAGTGTCTAGATCAAGAGAAGTAATAGTGCCACTGTATTCTGCTCTGGTCAGGCCGCACCTGGAATATTGTGTCCAGTTCTGGGCACCACAATTCAAAAAGGACATTGAGAAACTGGAGCATGTCCAGAGGAGGGCGACTAAAATGGTGAAAGGTCTGGAAACCTGGCCCTATGAGGAACAACTCAGGGAGCTGGGGATGTTTAGCCTGGAGAAGAGAAGGTTAAGAGGTGATATGATAGCCCTGTTTAAATATTTGAAAGGATGTCACATTGAGGAGGGAGCAAGCTTGTTTTCTGCTGCTCCAGAGAACAGGACCCGGAACAATGGATGCAAGCTACAGGAAAAGAGATTCCACCTCAACATTAGGAAGAACTTCCTGACAGTAAGGGCTGTTCGACAGTGGAACAAACTCCCCCGGAGTGTAGTGGAGTCTCCTTCCTTGGAGGTCTTTAAGCAGAGGCTAGATGGCCATCTGTTGGGTATGCTTTGATTTGGATTTCCTGCATGGCAGGGGGTTGGACTGGATGGCCCTAGTGTTCTCTTCCAACTCTATGATTCTATGAAAAGGAAAAGGGTGTTCAACCTGAGGATAATGGAGCAGAGGACAGAATAGGGGAATTTCAGTACAGAATAAGTAAAGAGATAGTACAGGAATACCTTGTTAATCAAAGTGAAGTCTCCAGGACCAGATGAACTACATCCAAGAGTATTAAATGTAAAACTGGAACCATTGTCAATAATCTTTGAGAACTCCTGGAGAACAGGAGAAGTCCCAGCAGACTGGAGGAGGGCAAATGTTTTCCCCATTTTCAAAAAGGGGAAAAAAAGAGGATCCCAACAATTATCGTCCAGTTAGTCTGACATCGATACCAAGAAAGATTCTAGAGCAGATCATGAAACAGAGAGTCTGTGAACATCTAGATGGTAATTCCATAATCACAAAAAGTCAACATGGGTTTCAGAGAAACAAGTCATGCCAGACAAATCTAATCTCTTTCTTTGATAAAATTACCAGCTTGGTAGATGAAGGGAATGCTGTGGATATAGTATATCTTGATTTCAGTAAGGCCTTTGACAAGGTTTCCCATAACATTCTTGCAAACAAGCTTGTAAAATGTGGGCTAGACAAGGCAACTGTTACATGGATTTGGAACTGGTTGATTGGCCAAACCCAAAGGGTGCTCAACAATGGCTCCTTTTCATCCTGGAGAGAATTGACCAGTGGGGTCCCACAGGGCTCTGTCCTGGGCCCAGTGCTATTCAACATTTTTATCAATGACTTAGATGACAGAATCGGGGGCATACGTATCAAATTTGCAGATGACACCAAATTAGGAGGAATAGCTAATGTTCCAGAGGATAGGATCAAAATTCAGAACGACCTGAATAGACTAGAAACCTGGACCAAAGCTAATAAAATGGATTTCAACATGGAGAAATGTAAGATACTGCACTTAGGACAGATAAATGAAATGCACAGATATAGGATGGGGGACACCTGGCTGAATGAAACTACGTGTGAAAGGGATCTGGGAGTCCAAGTACACTCCAAGTTGAACATGAGTCAACAGTGTGATGCGGCAGCTAAAAAGGCCAATGCAATTTTAGGCTGCATCAATATAAATATAGTGTCTAGATCAAGAGAAGTAATAATGCCACTATATTCTGCTTTGGTCAGGCCCCACCTGGAATACTGTGTCCAGTTCTGGGTACCACAATTCAAAAAGGACATTGAGAAACTGGAGCATATCCAAAGGAGGGCAACTAAAATGGTGAAGAGTCTGGAAACCATGTCCTATGAGGAACGACTTAGAGAGCTGGGGATGTTTAGCCTAGAGAAGAGAAGGTTAAGAGGTGATACGATAGCCCTGTGTAAATATTTGAAGGGATGTCATAGTGAGGAGCAAACAAGCTTGATTTCTGTTGCTCCAGAGAACAGGACCCAGAACAATGGATGCAAGGTACAGGAAAAGTGATTCACCCTCAACATTAGGAAGAACTTCCTGACAGTAAGGGCTGTTTGACAGTGGAACACACTCCCTCAGAGTGTGGTGGAGTCCTCTTCCTTGCAGGTCTTTAAGCAGAGGCTGGATGGCCATCTGTCAGGGATGCCTTAATGGAGAGTTCCTGCATGGCAGGGGGTTGGACTGGATGGCCCTTGTGGTGTCTTCCAGCTCTACAATTCTATGATTCTATGATTTTAGATGAATTCTCAAGATCAGTTCATTTTGTGGTGCCCCATCTGTTCACTGAGGGCATGGCCTGGGGGTGGAGTCGGGCATTGCATCTGCATGACACACAACCTGAATCCGCACCGCCCCCCACCCCAGGGTGCCATGGTGCTGCATGCTGCTCCACATGGCCTGTGGCATCATGGCACTCCTCCAGCGCTGCGTCCATACAATGCAGCACCGAAGGAGCACTGCCAAGCCGTGACAACGCGGCTATGGCACTCTGTGTAGGGCACAAAAAGGAGCTGCCTTTTACGGCACCTTTTCACACCCTGGTAAGGTCGGATCAGGGCCGGTTTCCGCAGCCCAGATCCAGCTAAGAAAGGGGTGGCATCACCCCATCCCTTAGGGAGTTGTATTTACAGTCCCTGAGTGCTTAGTTTTAAATTTCCCATGTATGTCAGCATACATCTCATAGTGGTGATAATAGGAACTAATGTGGATTTCCAACACACAAACACATTATTTATTTACTTATTTATTTTGTATCCTGCCTTTATCCTGGCATAGGACCCAAAGTAGTTTACATAAACTTAAAAACAAGGTACACTAAAAACCTAAAATGCATTTTCTAAGCTACAACATTTACAGCACATTTGTTCTTTTCTGCCTCCAAGTTTTCTAACCCTAAAGTTAAACATATCATGGGAGTTTTCTTGTCAAGATTTGTTCATATGCAGTTTGCCACTGCCTTCCTCTGAGGCTGAGATAATGTGACTTTCCAAAGGTGAGACTTGCAGGTGGGTTTCCATGTCTGAGCGGGGATTTGAACCCTGGTCTCCAGAGTGACAGTCCAACACTCAAACCATGATAACATGCTGACTCTCTAATAGCATAATGCACCTCATTAAAAGTAACTTAGGCCCGGAACAGACGAGCCTTTGAGGCCCCCTCCTCACGTGCTAGGGCTGCCTGGTGCGCAGAGCGCCCACACGCCCGGCAGCCCTCGCACGTGATGAGGGTGCTGCAGCTGCAGTGCACCCACCAAACGCAGTGTGTACTGGTGATGTCGCAGCTGTGCTGCCTCCAAACAGGGTGGCGCAGTTGTGATGTCACCGTGGTGTCACTGGCACATTGGGATGCAGAAGTGCACCTCAAAAAAAGGAGCCACTTCCCAGTGCTCCTTTTTTGCTCTGCAGGAGTGCCGCGCAATTTGGTTGCTGCGGTGCTTCTGCAGAGCAAAGAGAGGTACGAGGGACTTGCTTCTTTCTGGCGGTTTGTACCCCGCCTTAAATAGTAACTTAAAAGCCGAAGTCTTGTCTGAATAAAAAGGTCTTTACCTGCTGGTAGAAAGAGAGGAGAGCTTCCCATGGGAGAAAATTCCACAAGGGAAGAGCAACAACTAAAAAGTCCTCTCCTTTGTCCTCACCAAATCCACTTGTGATGGTGGTGGGACAGGGAGAAAGCTTGGGGTTGAGTCACAGAAAGGCCCAGTACACACGGGCCAAAAGCAGTGTGCTGCTGCCGATACTAGGGTTCGGGAGCATGCAGCAACCGCACGCTCCAGAACCCTAGTACATATGGGCGCCGCCATGACTGCGCAGCCCCACCCACATGGGGCGCGCATCCATGACACAAGCGCTGCACAGCGTCCATATGTCACTGCACTGTGCTTGTGTTACTGATGCGCCACAGTGTGCTAATAGCGCACTGATGGTGGTGCAGAGCGGAGGGAGCCCACACGGTTTGGTTGCTGTGGGCTCCCTCTGCAAGAAAAACAGGCAGCTCCAGACCACCCTTTTGGGGCAGTCTATTGAGCCCATAGATTCACTTACTACATACAGTAGTTTCTATCAGCAGGCAAAGACAAGACCCCATTTAAAATGCTAACTTGCTTCAAAATGGTCTTGATATAGGGTCTGAATTGTCAATGCAGTAAATGACAAAAACTAAATTCCAGAAAAAATAATAATCTATGCAGCTGCTCTGTGCATAGTTTAAATTCAAACAACAGCAACAACCCAAAATTGTACATTGCTATCAATAATGCTAAAACATTAAAACCTCACATTTGTGTTAAAAGAAATCAATACTGTACTCTGTGCTATAGCAACAATGGGGTAAACTTTATTCTTCACTGTTAGCCAAAGCAGCTGGGGCTGATCGGACTTGGAACTCATCAGCATCTGTAGGACCATTGGCTCCTTAGCTTTCCTTTAAACTGGGTGAGAACAACTTGTGATTCTTCAGGTGCTGTTGGTCTGTAACTCCCAATAGCCCTATGCAGCACAGCTAGTAGTCCAATGATAGCCTACTTGCTCTAAAAAAAGGTATTTTATTGAGTAACATTTGCTATGGAAATTATCAGTTATATTAAAGTAAATATTTGATATGCTTGTTCAAGTAGATAATGGATTAAAGTATTCCATAATTGTGAAAGAAAATGTAGTCACAGGTTCAAAATGCCAACTTCTCTAGAGAGAGAAACCTCTTAAGGCCATCTTAAATTGCAGCCCTTTAGCTGAAGAGACTGTTTGGGCCCTTTGTGTGAGTGAATTCGCAGAACAGCTTTAGGGGGCGGAATGAAGGGCAAACCTTGGCTTTGAATGATGCAGACTTTTTAGTGACCTGTGGGAACAAGAAACAAATAACCATCACAACTGAGATTTGGCAGCTTTCAAAAGATGTATCAAAGGCCAATAAAAAGAGTCAGAAATGATACCAAACCTTGACATTTCCAGGATTCCTAGCTAAGCCCCCAGTGAGCCAAGGGCAAGTACAACATCAATTCTCGGCTCCTGAGAGACAAAACTTGTTGCTTCTCAGGGACCATGTTACCCAATATCACTTCTTTGAGAGCAGGACAAGACGTTTGAAAGGTTCACCGTCATGCAGGGACATGGCTTTAGTTTCATAACTGCTCATGCACCTAATACAAATTGCTAGCTTAACATTACTCAGTCACAAGCTTCAAAGCATTTCATTGCATGATAGTGCTAGAATGAATCCAAACCTAAACAACACACTAAAATTGGACACATACACACACACACACAGAGACACACAGACACACAGAAGCACGTATTAAATGAAGCGCTTGCACTAGAGTAAGGTGCACCAAGGTTTAACAGATATGAGGGGCATCAAGAGACAGATATGCTCCAAGTCCTGATCTAAAAAACTTGTAAACAGAACTAAGAACAGAACAGTCCTGGCTTCTTTCTGTCAAACAGATGCACTAAGGACCTATATAGCATCAATGTCTGGGGAGGGGGGGGAGGATGAACTTCAGTAAAAATTAAATTAGTCAAATTAAGTATATTTGCTCAGTTTTGTATAATTAATTCTTGATTAATGGAAGAGAGCACAGAAACCAGAGGGGATGGCAATATTAATATTTTTACACTTCAAGTTACAGAATTCTCCAGAGGTGATATGACCATGCTGTCCAGGGGTGTCTAGAAGATATTTTGGATGCAAATAAAGTTTTTCAAGCTCTAGTGGGGCTTCCCCTCTTGCCACAAACCTTGAGTTTACTTTCCCACAACTGGAATTTGAAATAACATCACTAATCATAACGGGAAGTTCTGCCTGTGCCCTAATATTGTCTATGCAAACTGGTACAGGTTGAATTTCCCTTATCAGAAATGATTGGGACCAGAAGTGTTTTGGAATTTGGATTTTTTCAGATTTTGGAATATTTCATATACATACTGAAATATCATAGAGATGAGATCCCAGTCTAAACATGACATTCATTTATGTTGTATACACACACATATAGCCTGAAGGTAATTTAATACACAATATTTTTAATAATTTTGTGCATGAAACAAAGTATGAATATACTTTGTTTCATGCACAAAATTATTTACTGTATGTATATACAGCCAACTATCGTCCTATTAGTTTGTTAGCTGTCACCTCAATATTATATACATGTTATCTTCTGTCTAAGGCTGAAGACTGGGCAGATCAAAACAATGTGATTGGTGAGGAACAGACTGGATTCTGAAGGGACAGATCAACTCCTGACCACTGTTTTGCATTGAACCATCTGAGAGCAAAATATACAAGTTCCCCCAAAAGTATTTATATGCTATCTTTGTAGATTTAACTTCAGCCTTTGACAGAATATCACCTATTCAATGCAAATATTGATTTTTGGATTCAAATTTAAACAGAGGCTGGATGACCATCTGTTGGGGATGCTTATATTGAGAGTTCCTGCATGGCAGGGGGTTGGACTGGATGGTCCTTGTGGTCTCTTCGAACTCTACGATTCTATGAAAATTACAAACATTAAAACCACACTAGCTGCGTGCATTTAAAATTAAATTTGGATGCCACTCAAACACCCAAGATAAATGAAAAAAATAGCTGTCTTTGAGTGAATCTGCAAATACTAAAGATGAAGGAGGAGAGAACTTTCCCTTTATTGAAAGCCTTGAACATCAGCCCTGAAATCTTGGAAACATGCTGAAACTGCTTTTAGGAGATACAGTAACTGACAGCATATTCCTATGTAAAAGTTATTGATTTAAACACAGCCTGGATCCTATCCAGTGTAATACACTGCAGTACCAACAGGCACATTCAGTTTAATTGGGGGCGGCCTACATGATGGCTATACTCAAGCTCAGGAGGCTGTGTTTCAAGGGGAAGAAAAAACAAGAGAAAAATTTGTGAAATAATTCATTAGCATACATATTTTGGACAGTATGCTTCTTAACAAAGGGTCTGATGCCCAGCCCATATTATTAAAAAAGCTGAATTAATTCACTTTAATTCCTCATGGGAGAAAATTGTCTGAATGAATGAATGTAAGCACATAGACACTTCCAAGACTTCTGCTGCTGCAACAAGAGCTTAAACGTTTTAATGACCATGACTGTGCAGGAATGGAGCTTAAATTAACTGCAGAGCAAAGGTTTAAGAATTCTAGAAGTGGGAAATGATACATTTTTAAAAGCCAAGTAGAATAGTTGCATCCATGAAAACAAAGGAAAGCAAATACATATCAGTCTGAGAACAGTCTGTCTTAAATCCAATTGTTAGTTCCAACTAGAACAAAAATAGTGATGGAAAGAATATGCAAAAATATTCAAGAAATTGTTGAAAAATATGTTTCTCAAGTGTTAGGAAATCCTGATGAAAAGAATTCTAGGCTGATAAGCACCTTCACAAGTCAGGACTTATTTTGCGCAAAATTTACTCCTAGTATTTTTTTTTAGCAGAAAACAGCATTTTCCCCACAGAAAGCAGCCTTTTCTGTGCAGAAATATTTTCTATTCAGAAAATGATGTTTGCTGTGCAAAAATACCTCATGCAAATTTTAAATAATAAATAAAACTTTTATTTATACCCTGTTTTTCTGCTACAGGAGCAATCCTTACATGATTAAAAGAGAGTCAATATACACTACATACAGTCTCTACAATACTATATCTAAACCCCCTCTTAAAAAAAGATTAAAAACATTACAATTTAAAATCAATTGTTAAAATACTGATAATAACAACAATCTACTGGCAAACAGTAGAATGATACTTAAGGTGGGGAGAAATCATTAGCCGATTGTTCTATTTGGGAAAGGTCTGCTGGAAGAGATCTGTCTTATCAGCATTTTTAAAGCTGTCTAGGCTGGAAATTTGACGGATCTCCTCCAGCAAGGCATTCCTCAATCTGGGAGTGGCAGCAGATAATGTCCTCTGGGAGGCTGCCGCTAATCTGGTCTTTATAGGTTGCAATAAATTCCTCCCAGAGGACCTGAGGGTGTAGGGTGGATTATACGGAAGTAGGCGATCCCTTAGATAGGTTGGACCCAGGCCATGTAAGGTTTTAAAGGTAATAATCAACACCTTGTACTGTGCCCAGAAACTAATAGGCAGTCAGTGAAGTGAATTTTGCAGTTACATTCTTGCAATGAGAAGAAAATTTCTAAGATTATTTGGTGCTTTCTTTCAGAATGAAATTAGCAAAGAAGTACATCCCTAGAATAAAAGTATTCAATCCATGGAAATCTGGTAAGTTTACAGTCATGTAAGACTGATGCAAAGCTGGAACTAAGAATTCTAGAATGAATTCTCAGAACTCTGCACCCCACATAAAGCAAAAAAGCAAGCAAACTTTATATGCGTAAAATTATGTATACTTATTCAGACTGAGACTGGTGAATCAAGTTGATGTACTTCAGAAGAAGCTTCAATTTCCTTCTGGGGGAAAGTACTGCAATCAGAATAGCTACACTGAATAAGAAATACATCTCAAGACTCTTACATGCTGTAACAACTACTGGAGTGAGCAAAGTTATGGTCCACCAGTTTCTGTTGGGATTGCACAGCCTGTGGGCTGCATGTGACCCCTGGGCCTCCAGTTCGTGGCTGCTGAAATCCCCCAAGAGACACCCCAAAGCCTTCTTAGGCCCCGTTTAAAAACATTGCCTGATTTTTCTAGGCAAAATCTGCCCCCCCCCCCAAAAAAAAACATCCAAACTGGCACTTGCAATTATGTTCCCTGGTCCTTATACTCCTGAAGGGTATAAGAAAATAATTCTTAATTAATAATGTAAAAAGGAGCCATTTTCACAAAAACAAAAATGTTTGGGCTGGGAGCCATGTTATGGCCCATGGGGTGTATAGGAAGCAGGGGATTAGTGGTTGCTGTCCTGAATCCTAAAAAGCACTGGCAGAGCTAGGGCAGTCTGGTCAGGGTGGTAAGTGTTCTCATTCAGGTCCTCAGGGAGACATTAACTGGAGCATGTCCAAAGGAGGGCAACTAAAATGGTGAAGGGTCTGGAAACCATGCCCTATGAGGAATGACTTAGGGAGCTGGGGATGTTTAGCCTGGAGAAAAGAAGATTAAGAGGTGATATGATAGCCCTGTTTAAATATTTGAAGGGATATCATATTGAGGAGGGAGCAAGCTTGTTTTCTGCTGCTCCAGAGAACAGGACCCGGAACAATGGATGCAAGCTACAGGAAAAGAGATTCCACCTCAACATTAGGAAGAACTTCCTGACAGTAAGGGCTGTTTGACAGTGGAACAAACTCCCCCGGAGTGTAGTGGAGTCTCCTTCCTTGGAGGTCTTTAAGCAGAGGCTAGATGGCCATCTGTTGGGGATGCTTTGATTTGGATTTCCTGCATGGCAGGGGGTTGGACTGGATGGCCCTTGTGGTCTCTTCCAACTCTATGATTCTATGAACTCCAGTCTGCCAGGACTACGTTGGTAACTGTCAGTCAGAGGACTGTTTTTCAGCTTCCCCTAGATTGTGGAATGACCTGCCAGAAGAGATTTAACAGCTGGATACGCTTGTGTCTGAATTTTAAAAAGCATTAAAGACCAGCAGGCCTATCCAGATGATTTTTAAACTGCAAAATTTCAATGATGAATTTCTAAATGTGGATTGTTTTAATATGTTATGTGTCTTGTTTATTCTTTTTAACTGATGTATGTTTTTAACTGATTTTGTAGTCTGTTGTCTTGATCCATGGGGAGAGAAGGGTAATGAATATTTATTATTATTATTATTATTATTATTATTATTATTATTATTATTATTGGGTAGGCCTAGAGTGAGTTATCTATCCCTGAGCCTTTCACCAACAGAACACCTAGAAAACTGGTGCCTTAAGTATGGAAGTCAGGAGGGTCTTGTTAGTCAACGAAGCTAAAACAGAAGGCATAATTATTTCCTGCCTCTTCTTTGTGATGATAGTGGATATCACAACAAGGCTAGGCCTATTCTATAATCTACAAAGCTCTTACTTGAAGCTCCAGCTTCCCTGGCAACATGAGATGGCTCTGACCTGTAATCACTGCTTTTTCCAAGAGTAGTCACACTTAAGAGAAGAAACAGTCATGTCAGAAGTGATAGTAAGACTTTGATATTTCTATAGATTCATGCTGGATGACAAGGAGGAAGAGCTGTTAACATTTTCCATGTCCTTTGAGGTTTCGGACAGGTGGCAACCCTAATGTTCAGAAGGTATTTCAGCTCTTTTGAGAGCAGTGACTGACAGGTCTCTGGGCTGCTGTCTGCTGCTATTTATTGCTTGGCAGCAGAAGCAGAGCACTCCTTTGTGACCTGAAATCAGTTCTCTCCCAACAAGCAAGAAACACAGGGCAGGGAGCCATATGACCTGTCACACTCGAAAAGGCCTTGCGCAACAACTAGTCTGGAGAAGAAGAAGGAGAATAACACTCCTCCTGTCCAAGCATTTAACAGCAATTCTTACATGTCTTGGCTAGAGTCCAGGATTATACCCATCACCAAACCAAATTAAGTATGCCAGCATTCCTACAAACAGAAATGTCTGACCATAATTGGTGAATGCTATATTTAAATTTACCCACTTGGAATGATTTCTTGAATGCCCAACATGCAGGGTGGCAAGCTAAAGGCCAATGCTGTGCTCCTGTATTGGAGCATACTTTCATTGTGGTCTGTGATTGTAGCTTCACATAGGACTGTCCTGTGTATTTTGCCACACTCAGTGTGAAGGGGAAGAGAGCACTAAGTTGGTTTTGTATGGGTTAAACACTAACATGGCCTTTCTTGGATGAACTCAGAAAAATGTTTGCATCTGCTTAGAACTGTGTGGCTTAGTTTAAGTAATTTCCCCCCCCCCCAAAAAAAATAAACAAATTGACATGGCAAAGGTTACAGTCAGTATAACTAGTTTCTCCTTGACCATACATGTTAAGGGCTTTGTGACAGCAAAGAATGAAGACTGGATTATTTACATGGAAGGAGTCTTTTTTATATGGAAACCCAGTTTTAGATGCCTGGCTTGGAAAGATAACCTAGGAATGTTAGCTGGATGGAAACTTAATTCAGCATATGCAAAATGAATGACTGACTGAGCAGCTTTCAGTGTATGAGCCTTGAGCTCAGGGCTCTTATTCTGTACAGCATCCTGGCTGTCAGAATGTGAGACAGAAATGCATTTCTTTTAAAGCAAAACCCCTGATTAATCAACTTGGCTTCCTGATTGAACTAAGGTGCAACTTCCCTGCAGGTGCAAGACTGACTTAATACATACCATTCCTAAGCAACAGGTAACATCATGAGATTCCTCTTATAGCTGCTAGTAACAGAAAACTGAAATCCACTGGACAACTGACACCCACCTCACCATATGCCATATGAACAAGAGATTAACTTACTTTCTGATTTTCAAACCCACAGCATTTTGGATTTCAAAATACATTTGGTCCTTTGCATCCACAGGGGATCTGGACCCCCACCCCCACCACACATGTCAAAAAAACCGTGGGACCTCAAGTCCTGTTTGTTTCAATGGCCATGTGCTCTTGCGTGTGATGCAGTGCATGTACCATTGTAACATCCGGGGCTTACTGACTGCATAAGCTTAAAGCTGCAGATGACAAGTCCACTGATGAGGTGGGCACGCTGTATAACTTTTAAATACAATTATTATCCCCCCAACCTATGATTTCTGCTTTTAAACTTACCTATCCACAGCATCGTGGGGCCCACATTTCATAATACAAAGCCCCGATATCTGCTGGAAATAATTATCCTTATGCCATCTGTAACTGAAGGATATGGATCTACCTGTGAGTATTCGGCATGAAGTGTATGTTTTAATGATAGTTTCTCATCTACAACAAGCAACATGCAGTCTGAATGCTGCAGATGTGATATTAAGAAGCAGCCATATTCCAGCCTTAGTGTGCCCTATTTCTAATGAGCAGAGTTGTATAACTGTCTCTAGGAAATAGACAGGATAAATAGCTTCTAGTGAAGCTTAAGAAAATGGCTGAAGAGTTCCCAGAATGGTTGCTCCAAACAGTAATGCAAACATATTTGGATCTTGCTATTAATACTTCACACAAATATGTTTATCAACATACATATGTTGGAAGATCCCCAGAAAGAGCATTACTTGAAGCCTAAGGGCTCCAAAGAAAGGCATAAATGTAGGAGGCTGAGCAATCCATGGTTAACAGGAAAGAAGAAGAAGAAGAAGAAGAAGAAGAAGAAGAAGAAGAAGAAGAAGAAGAAGAA